>NW_022900947.1:52731778-52762538 GCF_012274545.1 Fukomys damarensis
ATATACACACACACACACACATATATATATGCTAGGTGCTATACTGTGCTTAGATGTATATGTTTATTTATTCTAAAGAAACCTTTAAGAAACTTCAACCTAAAAGAAACTTATTCTTAAAGTATATGACACCATAATGCCCTTTTCAGAGATGAAGAAACTAAAAGTCTGAGATAAGGGGATTCCTTCTCTTGGTGGGAGCCTGAGTGGAAACCAATGTGCCCTGACCATCCTAGTGGTTTTGAGGTCATTCTGCGTTAGGAATGCCTCCATTCCCTTCCCCTTTACCCTGACGTAGCCTGAGGGGAGCTCAGGAGTGTGAGTATTACTAGAAATTACACCTCACTGTCTGTCTATCTATGAAATTAGTTTTTTCCCCTCCTGATAAAAACTCAAAATTTAATCATATTTGTATCAGTTGTGTTTTCAAAGTGCTTTATAATGTACTAGGTCTTTAAAATCCTTACAACAATTGTGTGAAGTATTTTTTCTTATCATGTCCATTCTCATAAGGAGATGGTTAGACTGAGACCCCAAGTCAAGCAGCTGATAAGTGGAAGTCCTAGGAGCCAAACCTCAGCTCAGTAAACAGCAGCATCCATTACTTTAACTACGGGGCTACAGCACCCTCTCCTAGCCATTGTGGCATGGGATACTCATGCTGTTTTCCGCTATTCGTTGTCATAAGGGTCTTGGCTAACAATGTCTAAGCCACAGCAGCAGGAGGTAGAGACTTTCCTTTCTCTATGTTAAGCAGCTTTATGAAAATGAAATTCACAATCTTGTTGTGTTTCCGTGCAGACACTAAGTAGCGGAAGTAATCATAGTAAGAAGTTCAGGGTATTCAACAGGGTGATGTAACAGCAACTCTGCCTACCTAATTCCTTACATTTCCAAGCTGCTTGCAGCCCAGACCCACTTTTATGATGACAACGGAATTTAACAATTCGTCTCACTGAGAGTGAGTGTAGTCATGAATGTGAGCCTTGTATTGACTTGTTTCATTGTGAATTAGGAGGCCTGGTTTTGTCAGCCATGGGATTTGCTCTTACTTCTGAGCTGAGGAAGGTGAAGAGGGAGGGAGTTTTAAGCAACCGGTAGAGAGTAAGACAATACCAAAGCTGTCTGCGCATAACAGGTCACATATGGTAGTCAGTAATGTCCCTAAAATTGTAGAAAAACATTGTAACAAAGCTACTGAGAAAAACCATACATCTGGAAGGAAGTCTGTTTTCTTGGAATTGTACATATGTTTTTAAAGTTCGGAAGACTATTGGTAATATAATGCAGTTGTTTTAGAGTTCATGATTTTAGCAGGTGTTTTTCTAAAAATCTTTCCTTGGATTTCCTCTACAAATTGGCAGGCTGATGTGTTTTTGTTTGTTCGAGGTCATAGAGGATATATTGTGTAGGAGGAAGATTGTAAGAGAACATCTAATAACAGGAAGAGAGTCATATTTCAACAACATGATTTCTTATCCAGGAGAAGCATGTTCAAATTTTGCTTTTTGATCCTTTTGGATGTTCCATGTAAATGAATGCTTAGCCTAGATCCCTCACCCCAGATCTGTTAGTCCCTCCTGTAAGGTAGTGATACTTTTCTGTCCTTGGTCAGATCTGTAGCCTAGCTTAACTCGGTGGAGTAGAAAGTGATAGCCCATCCAGTGTGGGCTGCCTGCTCTTCCCACTTCTCACAGGCTAGCAGGCAATGTTGGTAAGTATCCAGGAGTAAAGACTGGACAATATGTGATTGTGGGAGAGACAAACCCATTAAAAGAATATCAAGAGAAAGCTTGATGTTAAAAAGGCTCAAACAATTCTAGAATTTAGGAGTTTAGATTTCTGAGACATCAGGAGAATTGAGGGTGGCATCGTGCCCCACAGAAGGAGCTATCAGTTTAAGGATGGCTTGTTTTACAAAATATTATCTGACCCTGACTATATTAATAGTGGATAAAAGTAGCTATCATTTAATATAAAATGATATTAAAGAAAAGAATGCAATTTTTATTTGTATAACAAAACACCATATTCAAAATAAAGTATGAAAACCATTCCATACATATATATTCTTACCTGAAAATTTGAATGAAGAAGAATCTATCAGTAATGACCCAGTTAGGCCCCTTAGCTTTTCACGTAAAACAGTTTCAATCTTTTCCCAAAATTTTGCTGTACTATTTTCATAACAGGATTTAAATTTCAGCACAACATGTATTACCACTTTCCCTTTGGCATTGCTGCAAAACATAAACAAACAGATTTTTCTTTTGTTACTGAGCTGTCATTCTTAGTGGGATAAGGCGTTTCTAAACAAGAGGGAAATTATTTTATTTTTTTGTTAACTATCACAGTCCTTCCCAAGGTAGGAGAAATGGTACTCTGTGGACACATACAACAATGTAAAGATTTCAATTCAAGGGATGGAGTTTGTATTTTAGATCTTCTGTTTCCAACTTCTTTTTTTTTTCAGCTTTAATTGAGTTTATTGATACATTTTAGGGATACAGTACAGTTACATTCATTGTTGGGATCTTGTACCTCTACATGACAAGTCGGGATTCTCATTTTTTCCCCTTACCTCTGCCCTCCCTTCACCCCCTCCTCTCCTCCCCATCTACAAACACTTTATTTTCATCTTTTCATTCTCTCACATTTTTTTCTTTTCCCTTTTTACCCTTCCCATACCCATCCCACCTTCCCTACACCTTTAGCTCCTTTCTTCCCATTTCTAAATGTCAGTAATCTTATTAGGATCTTATGTATTATTGCAGATTATTCTTGACTACAGCATACTGTCTGCATTCTCTTTACCAAAGTTTCCTCCTTTCTCAAATGTGGATGATAATCTTATTTTCTTGGTTATTATAAACATCATCACAGAATGTATGTATCTTCTATATAATGAATATAGTGATATTTTGAAAATCTCAGTGTTGAACAAAATTATATGGATGTACCTATTTATTATAACTACTTATAGACTCTGTAAGAAGGGCTAATAGAAAATAATAACATGAAAAAGAGTAAGTAATGAAGGAAAATTTTACTATCTTGGTTTTCTTTTCTTTTTTTTTTTTTTTTTTTTGGTACCAGGGATTGAACTCAGGTCCTTGCGCTTGCAAGGCAGGCCACCGAACTGCTGAGCTAAATCCTGGGCCCCTTGGTTTTCTTTTAATTGAGGAACAAGTTTCAATATTGGTCTATTTTGCTCTTAACTTTAGGAAATCAGGACTGAGAAAAACTATTAAACTAGACATTTCATTTGTCGTTCTGACTTGAAGATACAAGCATATAGGCCAGAAATTTTATTTTAATCTATCTATCTATCTATCTATCTATTTATCATCTACCTATCTATTTATCTATCTATTATCCATCTGATTTTTTGAGACAAGCTCTCACTTTGTAGTTCAGGCTGGCCTTGAACTCACTATGTAGTCCTGCTGTCCTCAAAGTTGTATCAGTTCTCCTTCTTCAGTGCTGGAATTACAGATGTGCACCACTACTCCCAGGAATTTTAGAGTCAGTAGCTATGCCTGACTTCATGGAACGTCTATTTTGCTCTAGTCTGTCTATGCCTCCTTACCTCTTTCTAAGCATTTCTAAAATTTGTACATCTGAAAAAATCAATAACCCAAAGTGCTATGTAACTTAAGAAGAGCCTGTAAATATCTACTTTCAAATACTCGTGAACAAAAATACAAGCTACAGTCAAGATCCATGTTTTTTTCAGTGACTATATTGCCTTCTTATTTCAATAATTTTTTCAGGCTAAATGCTAAACTAATTTCTATATCATACCTTATCAGCTTATATTTTAAATTGTAGATGTATCAGATGTCCTTCCTTTTGGGGCATTATTTTATTTCTTTTATACAATATTGAGCCATTAATAATTTCACATTAACGTATTAAGTATTTTCATCTCTGATTTTGTGTCTCTCACAGATGCAGTGCAGGGCAACATCTTTGTGTTTATGGAAAGACAAGGACATAACTTAGTTTATTTTCAATATATTTGACAATATTTTGTCAAACTACAGATGTCACTCTGAATTTTCTCCTGGATCAAATAACAACTTGAAACCAAACTAAAAATAGACATATGAATCTACTCAGATGCCATTAGAATCTAAGTATTCTCTTTACCTTGGAAAACATGAACTAAAGGTCATTTTTCTTTTATCTTTTCTTGATTCACAAAATACTGTTTAGTTTTATTGACAGTGTCTGCCATTCTTTGCCACAGGCAGTTTTGCTTTCCATTTCTAAACTTTATGTTAGTTTGTTTAACAGTTGCGTGATAGCCCAAACAATAGGCCAGACAGAAAAGCCAATTGGCATGCAGATAGTCTAAATTCTCCCTCTCATTTCTGTGTTTAAAACTGCTACCTTTTGTTTCAGCAGAGTTAGGATTTAGTTCTGGCCTTTCACTTCACTGCAAAAGTGCTGTATGAAGTCCTCTTAAGTCTGTGTAACTTCATCTAGGGCTGTCATTGTTTGCTATCTTTGGGATAGGAAGCACTGTACTATGTTTACTGGAAGAGCAGTAGAATCAGTGTGGATGTACACTTGTGAGTGAGAACCAGGGCCTGGGATAAACTCAGATCAGAGGATGCCATGAGGCCGGTTCAACTAGGGTCCTGTCTATTAGGCAAGGAGTCTGGACTCTGTGGGAAGCCGTTGAAAGGCATCAAATGGAATGGCATGCTTTTCCATTACATTTTGGTTATTCTATGGAGAATGAATTGTAGTTAAGTAGGAGCAAAAGCTGGAGAGACAGATTAGTCGAGTGATCTAGACAGATTGCCTGGGGTCAAATTATAGATTTATTATTTATTAAATGTGTCACCTTGGCAAAATACTTAACCTTTCTTGGCTTTAGTTTATTCATCTGTAAAGTGTGAAACTAATAAATACAAACTATATAGGATTGTAATTATGTGAAATGAGCTCTAAGGAGATACCGGTTAAGAAAATTAAAAATAAACCAATAATTATTTTAAAATAAACAAACAAACAAAAAAAAACTCACCAAAAAACACATGCTGTGCTTTTTAGGCATAAATGAATTCCAAATCAAATGAACTTTCTTATATGTAGCTATTATTTTTTTCTTCTACACTTAGAAATCAATTCTGACATATATTATTTCATGCTATTAAATAATGTTACTCTTGAAAGACATTTTTATGTTTATTTTTTATGGACACTGAAAACAATTATATCTAATATTTATTCCAGCTATTGAGATTTTTATTTTAAATACTAAAGAAATTTACTTTTTTGTTATGGACTTAACTTACTTTAATTTAAATACTTAATCCCAGTCTTAAATATGTCCAGTCATTTTTTTAAAATTGCATTTTAAAAATATACCTGGGGAGGGAGAGGGAAAATTTGGATTACAGGCATTGATTTAATAGTACTCAAATCCAAATAAGTGTATTTTTAAAATGTTGTCAGTTGTAGCACATGCAAGTTGAGCTCTTGACTAGAATTACATGTAGTTTTTGTCACAGGGCTCTAGAATTATTGCATTTAAAGAATGCCTTGCCCTGCAGAAATGGTTTACTAATTGCTTTTGAAAGCTATCATTTGTTCCTTAAGAAATTTTCCCTCCTCCTTATAACACTAAAGAATAATTTAAAATATGATCTTAGTTTATGCTTCTGTGTTTATCTTATCCTGAGTTAGGTTGCTACATTGTGGTAACAACAGATGCTACTAGGTATAGAGAAGAGGATGCTTCCAAAGGCTTGAATCCATCCCTGACTATCTTCATTTATTTGCCTGATCACCATCAAGAGAGCATGAGAAAAGCCCATAAAAATTAAAAATAAGTTTATTAATAATTTAGCCAAACTGGGAGGTCAGCTAGTCTTGACCCACAGAAGCAATCTAATTTACAGAAGGGGCACAGTTAAAGTGAGGAAACATGCATGTGTAGATTTAACCAGGCTTTGACCCATCAGAGGGGCCAGGAAATGCTAGAAATCTGGTTCTGTTGAAGCACTCGTGCAAATGGCCTGAGAGTGGTAGTTTCTGCTCTAGCATGAGGAAGTTGGAAATACAGCATCATTAAAAAAAAATCCTAATTTTTGAAGATCCATTTTAATTTCTTGGTTACACTAGGAAGCCTAATGCTTAGCTCCAGCATAGTATCAAGCACAGTACTTTATTTATAACATTTTAATAGTTATTGATGCTAATAACAAATAGCAAGGAGAAGGATAACATGTTTAATGCACATAAGGGGGCCATAGTCCACTACATTGAGCTTGTTTAAAAAACAAATCATAAAATACAGAAGAAATCTCACTCCAGGACAGAACTATGTAATGGCTTCCTCAGTTTCTAAACCATGCTTGCAGCATTGCTCTCATCCAGACTCACGCTGTCTGTATTCGTGCAGGTAGCTGTATTCTGCTAGGATTTATTAACTAGAGATCTTCACTACCTAGGTTGTCTGCTTCAAACTATGCCCCCCGCAGGATGCATTAGATAAAGGCAATTAATTATTTAATCAATTTCTCAATTATTCATGAGAATAGAAATCCTATTTTATTTGTATTAAGACTCAGTATCATGCAACAGAGCCCAGCAAAGTTTTCTGTCCATGAGTAAATAATAACTATTCTAAACATTGAACCTATTAAGTGATTTATAAGTTTATGAAGGGGTTATTCATAGTATTATGTCCTGTTTGGTTTTCTGATGTAGCACAATGAGGCTATCACAAGTGACAAATAATTATTGAAAATATAATGCTAACTGGGCTTTGGTATTTGTTTCTTAGTGGAAAAAATATGTACTGCTTTACTCACTGACATTTCCTTTCTTCAGGAGGCATGCTGTTTTTTTCTTCTATGTAAACCTTTTTGATGTACTAGATGCCTGTCCATTTAAACTTATTTTTCTCTAGCCTATTTACATCCAGCTCTATGCTCCTCAGCATTATTTGGACAAATATCTTGTGTGTTTGACACAGCTGTGAAGTTTGAAGGGGGTCAGGATAGTGGTGAGAAGTGATGCTATTGGGTATGAACACACACACACACGCACACACACGCAGTGTGAGAGCTGTCGGGACTGCTGCAGCCTGCACAGCCATAGTTTCTGTCCATTGTTACTGATGTGGAAATGTGAGCCCAGTATTATCACAAATTTTGATGCTTCAATAATGTCTAAAATTGATTATTTTAATATGAAATTCCTCAACATTTACATTTAATCAATTTTTTAAGTCTATGTACAAGTCAAAAATACAAGCGTAAGCTAGGCCATTTTGTGAATGGATGTCTTGACTTACCTGTTCTTTTTTATTTGGAAATGATACTCCAATTTAGATTAGCTTTTTGACCTGTACCGTCAATAAAAAAGAAAACCCTCATTTAACCTTCATCTGTTGCTCATTATCAGGTGGAAATCATTGGTGTGGTTTAATAAATTTCCATCAAATTTTAAAAAGTTTTTTTCATATTTGAAGTGCTTGGGGTTTTAATACACCAAATTCAAACTTATTAAAACCCTTCGATTATGTGCCAAGCAAAAAATATTCTGTTGAGTATGAGAAGTGGAGATGAAGGGCAAAACTCAGTCTAATGTACATACCTTACTTGGACAACATGAGATTTGACATACTGTCTTCTCAGTTTGGATTCATAAAATGTTTTATTTACCTGTTAAAAAAGTAAAAGAAATAATGATGTATGCTTTCCAAAAGGAAATCTTTTCCAAAAGGAAAGCATACAAACACAAATAAAGCACTATAATGAACTAAGTAACCATCATCAGATTGATCATCTGTCAGTATACAGCTAAGTCTGTTTCATTTAACTTCTCTATATCTTACAGGAATTAAATAATTCCTTAATATTAAACATTCAGTGTTCAGATTTACCAGATTTTTGGAAACAGCATGATAGGAAAGACTATTCATTTTAAGAGGTAAATCAAAAGATCGACTCACTTGCCTTCCACATGCAGACTTATGCTGAATATCAGTGCAATAAAACTTAACAGGACTCCTTAGAGGAGATGTTTCTACCTTTTTTCTTTTGCACAATGGCCAACTCCTTTATTCCTTGGAGTATAATCTACTCTTCCTACTTTTTCAGTTATGTGTTCCTGACACGTTTAAAATGTGATGCCTTACTTTCTCATTGCTGACACATAATACTCACACCCACAGCTTAATGGAGGAAAGGTTTATTTTGGCTCACAGTTTGTTGAGATTTTAGTTCATAGTCAACTGGCTCCAAGATAGGGTGGCATGACAGAGACATGGCAGAGGGGAAAGAGCTTATGGCGTGGCAGTGGGAAACAGAAATGGATCAAGGGAGCATTGGGGAAGAGATAGATCCAGGCCACACCCCCAGTGACCCACCTCCTCTGACCAGACTTCACCTCCCATATTACATTTAGCTATATAAATTATTCCATTGATGAGTATCATGCCCCCATGATCAAATCACCTTCTCAAATTGCCATGTATGACTACATGAGCCTTTGGGGGGACATGTAGATATAAATCATAATGTGGTGAGTGGAAATCTCTTAGAATCTGAAATAAACAGACAGTTCTCAGATGAAGAAGTAAAAGCAGCAAATAAGCATGAAAAAAATAGTCAACATCACTGGTCACTCAAGAGATGCAGATGAAAACAACACTGACATTCCACCTCACCCCAAAAGGAATGGCTGCTATCAAGAAATCAAACTATAACAAATGCTGGTGGGGTTATGGGGAGAAAGGAACCCTTCTCCATTGTTGGTGGGAGTGCAGACTGGTGCAACCACTGTGGAAATCAATATGGAGATACCTCAAAAAACTAGGATTAGAGGTCCCATTTGACCTAGCTATTCCTCTGCTGGGTATCTTCTCAAAATAATTAAAAGAATCATACTACAGCAATATATGCTCACCCATGTTTATAGCAGCAGGGTTTGTAATAGCTAAAGCTTGGAAGCAGCCCAATTGCCCATCAACTGGAGACTGGATAAAGAAGATGTGTGGCTTTAAAAAAATAAAAAATAAAATGGAGTACTATTCAACCTAAAGAATGAGAAACTTGCCGTTTGTGATGGTGCACGCCTGTAATCCCAGCACTCGGGAGGTTGAGGCAGGAGGATTGCTGTGAATTTGAGACCAGCCTGGGCTGCATAGTGAGCTCCAGGTCAGTCTCAACTACATTGTGAGACCCTGGCTCAAAAAACTGAAAAAAAAAAAAAAAGAGAAACTAGAAACATTTGTAGCTAAATGGATGCACATTGAGATGATGCTCTTAAGTGAAATAAATAGAACACATGTAAATACCAAATAGTTTCGCTGGTGTAAGAAACTAAAAGTGTAAATAAGGATCAAAATGTATAACTGATAATGCAAAATAGGAAGAAAAGGGCTAAATAGGGTAAGGGAAGTAAAAGGGGTAGGGGAAAGGAAAGAAGGGAAAGGGAAAGAAATATGATGAAAAAAAGAAATCTCTTAGAAAAAGTTTATGTAAAAATCACTTTCTCCATTGCTTTCTGCTCTACTTCTTCAATCTAACATGGCTTCTTTTTTTTTGAGATATATATATTATTGGTACATTTTAGGCATACAGTACAGTTACATTCATCACTGGGATCTTGTACCTTTACATGGCAGGTCTTGGTTCTCATTTATTCCCCTTACTTCTGCCCTCCCTATACCCCCTCCACCCTTCCCTATTTATAAAGACTTTCTTCTCATTTTTTCCTTTTCTTGTATTTTTCTTTTCCCTTCTTTCCTTTCCCCTACTATTCCCACTTCCCCTACTCCTTTAGCCCTTTTCTTCCTATTTCACATTATTAATTATACAATTTGAACTTTATTTACACCTTCAGTTTTTCACACCAGGGAAAATATTTGGTATTTACACATGTAGCACATGGCTTCTTACAGTAAGACCTTAACATGTCACTAGACATTACATGAACTCTCCATGGCTTTTGCTTTGACAGGCTTCATAAAAAGCAATTTGTTTGAATTGACAAAAGATTTAATTTATATTTTTCCGCCTTCTCCAAAGCAATTGGGATGTGTTTATTTGTTCAACAAATATGGAATAAAACTATGGAACAAGGTAGATAAGAATCATATTTTCTTGGTGATTCAATAGAAGAAGCAGATAAAAAATACTGAGAAATAAATGTATGATAAATTGTATGGTACTGAGTGATATGAAAATATAAAATATGAGATGGAGTGCCTCAAAATAGAGTATCTAAGTGATCAAATAAAGTCCCTTTGAAGAGGTGACATTTGAATGAGACCTGAAAGATACAAAATTGACAGTCAAGGAGAGAAGAGCACAATTTTCTACCTGGAGATATCAGCAGGTATGAGCACCCATGGGTATATTTGAATGATAAAAGCAAAGGCATTGCGATTCAAGTCACATGAAAAAGGAGGTGTCTAAGTTGAAATTTCCCAGGTGGGTAGGGATGTGATTTCAGAGGGCCTTTGTAGGACATAGTAAACTATTTGGATGTTATTTCTAAATTAGTGATTGCCAGGATCTTGAAAAGATTATTAAAATTGTTTTTTCTTTCAAGTCCAATTCCAATGTATTTGCCTCTCTGAGGACCAACAGAATTGAAATTTATGAAAAGTCAAGGAAGCAAGGAATTGATCAACAACTTTTTCTCCCTTGAGTCAGGTGAGAACATTAAGATTAATCTGAGAGCCTTGTGCAAATAAAGAACCACAACAGGCTTTTGGAAAATCTTGGCAAAAAAATGTTTGGGAAATAAAATTGACAGGAATAAAGTTGACCCTGGCCTTCTTATGAAGCTTTCCATGACTCAGTCAACACCAGGGGAGGACTGCAAAGGAGAAAGTGAAGCTTACTTGACCATGAGATTAGGCTTATGAAGTGGGCAGAAACTGGGACCCAGAAGACTACCTCCTGGGGTTTTAGCAATAGAGAGGCAGATGCTTGTTGACCTTCAATTCAGCTAGTAGAATTTAAAGACATCTGGTTTTCATCTTCCAGGTTTACCTCCAATAACATGACAGTAGCCTCAGTAAGCCAACAAAGAAATATCATAATGCAAATAAGGGAGTCATGCAGAGAGAGATGATATAAAATAGATTAAGTGCTCATCAAAACAGAACTACTGGAGGAAACATAGGAATCTGAACAACAATGGCAAGAAAGACACGCATAAGAATACTGACACAAGACCAAAAGAAAAAAAAGGCTATAATGGTACCAAAACCAAAATTTGCAAAGACTGAAAAAATTCAGTGGTTCAATTTAGAAAGGCAATTGTCATTTTAAAAATTAAATTTGTAGCCTGAAAGGCTAAATGGAATATATATTTTAAAAATATATCAAATTAAATAATAATGACATACTTTTATCAAAAAGTGCGAGGGCCAGGGATTTCGCTCAGTGGTGCCACCTGCCTTGCAAGTGCAAGGTCCTAAATTCGATCTCCGGTGTGAAAAAAAAAAAAAAGCGTGAGCGCCCTCTTTTGGTGGAGATGGGTTTCCTAATGGTCAAAGAAGGACCTGAAGTGCAGTCTGAGAGGCTCATGCAAAGAACACAGCAGCCCAGTAGAAGAGGATGCACAACTATGCTAATAGTGCTAGTGTGGGTTATTTTAAGTCTTTGAAAAGCAACTTGTCAGCCTTTTTTAAAATTAAAATCCTCATTTGATTTAGAAATCTTAGATTACATACTTTTCAAATTAAAAAGGTGAGGATGTAGTAAAAGAATTTTTTTACAACTTTGATTATTAATCAAATCCTGCAAAAAGAGAAAGCTGAAAATGTTATATCACATCCATACTAAAGAATATTTTAAAATCATTGAAAAGAATACATTAGACCTGTGCATGGCCATAGAGGAATGTGTTTTTCCTCATTGAGTTTATTGGTACATTTCAGGTATACAGTACAGTTACATTCATTATTGGGATCTCGTACCTTTACATGACAGGTCTTGGTTCTCATTTTTTCCCCTTGTCCCTGCCCTCCCTTCATCCCTTCCTCCCCTTCCCATTTACCAACATTTTATTTCATTTTTTCATTTTCTCCTATTTGTTTCCTTCCCCTTATTACCTTTCCCCTACCCTTCCCACTTTCCCTACATCTTTAGCCCTTTTCTTCCTATTTCACATAGTCAATTATATCATTAGGATCTTATGTACTATTATAGTTTATTCACAGCAGAGAACTATTCGGTATTTACACATGTGTGACTTATTTATTTTACTTAGGAGTATATCCTCTATATGTATCCATTTCATAGAGGAATTTTGATGAGATGTTACCAGGGAAAGCAATTTTTATGAAACTGCATAATGAACCAGTATAGTGACAAACATACCTCATGTTTTATGTTTGTATTTATGTTAATACAGTTAAGGGGGGATAAGGAAAGCTATGCATTGTGTTGTTAATATGGATTATTTGAAGGTGGAGTCTGAGGACATGTGTAAAGGGATAGGAGGAATGGGAAAAGACAAGCAAGAAAAGTCTTTATAAAAGTCTGTTTTATATAATTTGATATTTCTCTTTGTTTTATATTTACTTTTTATATCTGTAACTATGAGAAAAATTAAAAGACTTTGGAGATTTCAGTATGTATAAAAGTCTGTTTTATATAATTTGATATTTCTCTTTGTTTTATATTTACTTTTTATATCTGTAACTATGAGAAAAATTAAAAGACTTTGGAGAATTTTCAGTATGTGTATGATGTGATTTGTTTTTTTTTTGGTACTGGGGATCGAACTTGGGTCCTTGCGCTTGCAAGGCAGGCCACCGAACTGCTGAGCTAAATCCCCAGCCCTTGATTTTCATTTTAAAAATATAACTTTGGCTACTGTGTGGAGACCAAATCATGGGAAGATTAGGATGAAAGCACAGAAACAAATCAGGAGGTGATTTCAAGTATTTGGAAGCGGTGGTAATGGCTGTAGTTGAGGAGAAGTGAATAGATAAAAGTTATATTTAGGTGGTAGAATCAATGAATGTGCACATTTGTTACTTGTGCAGATTATTCCTTTGATAGCTTTTTTTTTTTTTGGCATTTTAACTGCCATTGTTTGTTATTGTTTTGGCTATATTCTCTACAATTTCAGCCTCATCTTGAAGAGGCAATGTATCTATGTATAGGGAAAAGACCAAATGGCTTTCAACATCGGAGATAAAAGCCACAGCTTAACTGTACAATTTTAAGGGGATTCTGTGGTAGCTACAGCTTCTGTTTTCTACATTGTGGACAACTTACATGTAAGTATCAGCATTATGAATGTGACAGTAAAGAAAAAATCCTTATAAGACTGAAACACAGCATCATGAAAAATATTAATTTCTATCATGCAATGCAGTTAAGAAATATTCACACTTTAACAAATCTTTACAAATCACAAGAAACTTGTTTGTGGGACCATCATCCTACCTTGATGATAAGAGCCTATCTAGAAATGTTGAATAACCATGACCAGTTCATAAACCTAGTATCTCTGTACTCTGCAGCCCCAGAATCCAAGAAACTGAGATAAAGAACTCAATATGGCCAACATGGATCATTTTTACATGCCTTGATTATTAGTCAGTGCCTAATCTCTCTCTCTTTTTTTTGTTTTTTTTGAGACAGGGTCTCACTATGTAGTTGAGAATGACCTGGAACTCACTATGTGGCCCAGGCTGATCTTGGACTCACAGGGATCCTCCTGCCTCAGCCTTCCAAGTGCTGGGATTACAGGCGTGCACCACCACACCCTCTGTGATGCACAGTCAAATTGCACCTGCAATGATCATTTAATTTTTTTAGTGAAAGAAGCAGGGTTATTTAGCAGTAATTAAAGCACCTTCAAGAAAACTTAAAAAATACCATATCCAATTAGAATAGCCATATGTTAAAGCATTCGTACCTTTTGCTAACTTTTTATGTTGAGCAAATGGATGGATTTTGGTGTTTTTGTCGAGATGGGTAAGACTGTGGAAGGAAAAGATTTTTTGGGTGAAGAATGAGAGTTTATTTTAGGAGCTATCAATGTAGATAGCCTTCAGTTAGTGGGTTTAGATGTGGTAGTTTAGGGGGAAACTAGTGAGAGAAAAGAGAAGTGAGAGGGAGAAGTGGGGCGTGCACGCTTGACTCTGGATGGTACAGTGGTGGCTCCTGGTGTTTAAGAGATTTGCAGAGGATGAGGTATCAACAAAGGCAACTGGGAGAAACAGTTAAGAGGAAGAAAATGTGGAGAGGAAGATGCTAAAGAACCAAGAGAAGAAATGAAGGGAATGAAGGGAAATAATGGTGAGAATTTCAAGGAAGATCACTAGATCTGGCAGCAGAGGGTCTTTGGTGACCCCATAAAAGTAGTTCAACAGGGTGTGAAGAGAGATGGACACAGCTGGATTGAATTAAAATGAAAATACTGAAAAAAGTGGATGTGGCAAGGATACCCAACTTACTTTTTTTTGTTAAGAAAAAGTGAGAATAATGTGGGAGGAGAACAAAGACCCACAAAAGATGTTTTTAAAGATGACTGAGTGAGCTCACTAATGATATATCTGAAAAATAAAAAGACCATGAGATACTGTACTGCATTCTATGAGAGCAATGTTAGCATTGTGTTGTATTTCCTATGGGAAACATAAAATAATGTAATTATTTATAAGCTCAGAATGATTCCCGTGTTAACTCATATAGGTCCAAGAAATAATGCTTATTTCATAAATCTACTTTTTTCCTCTAAAATGTTCATCATTTTTATTTTCTTTATTCTTCTTAGAACCCCTTCCCATCAATTATGTCTTCTCTTTGTTTATGCAAATGTTATTTGAATATGTCCAGCACTGACTGGTTTCCATCCTTGAAGTAATTGGGGCAATAAGGAATGGGATGTGTAATACAGCTGCGAAGACAAAGCAGAATGAATTATGCCTGCAGGTGTTTGGAGGAAGAAGGTACCAGTTGGAATTAGAATGGTTAGAATTAACAAACTAGAATTGATAGTAAAAGCTGCATGGAATTGAAAAATCTGTAAAGGACCTTAAAATAATCTGTCCAGCTCACTTCTTCAAATATGTAAACAAAAGCTCTGGCCATGTTCATTACTTATATGTAGCCAATGATTTGTCAAGGACACAAGTAATACTACTTCTTATATTTTTCAGATAACTAGCCAGTTGTCTCAATACTATTTATTGAATTAGAAATAACATCTTTGTCATATACTAAAGAATCACAATGAATTTTTAGATTAATTTGAACTGGATTGATTAATAAAATAACTAGTCTTTTCTTATAGGAACATATATTTTCTTCCCAGTTATTTTTTTATATTGTTCAGTAAGGTTTTATAGTATTATTCATATAGCTTTTGTGAAACTGTTGTTAGTTTCATAGTTTTTGTGGCTGTCAAACACTTCAAATAAAAACTAAAAATAAAATAACTAATATTTTTTTATTTTTGGTGATTAATCTTAATATTGCTTTTTATAAGCTTATATTTCACCATTTTACAAAACTCAACTATTGCTTCTAGTAATGCATCAGTCAAATTTTTGGGGTAGTTTGAGCATATAATCACATTGTAAATAAAGCTTTCCCCCATTTTGAATATATGCACATTACCCCCTTTTCTTACTACATTAATATTCCTCTTGGTAGAACCTTAGATTCAGTCTTTTAACTTATAGTATCTTATTTTCTCTTGAAATAATGAAGCTCATTAATTAATTAATTATCCACATCTGGCTTTCTTAGTCTTTCTTTGTTTCTGATTTTAGGAGCTTCTATCGGGAAAACTCACTTTTGAGAGGTCCATATTTTACCTGTATGGGATTATGAACTTGTGAGGAATTGTGGTGCTGAGATTTTACTCTTAATTAGAGTTCTATTTTGATCATCTAGAGCTGCTAACTCTCTTAGTCTATTAATGGCATTATTTTGGTTGTAAGGCACATTACAATGTCATTTGATTTTAGTTTTTGTTCTGTCATTTCAGTAAGGTCAGAAGAGGGTAAGGGACAGATATTTATTTTGAAACAACAATCCTACCTTGAAAGTTTAAGTATAGCCAGTTTAAAGGAATACATAATCAAATTTGATGATTGATTAGATCTTGAAGAAAAAGGAAACAAATGACTTTGAAACTTAATGGGAGGGTGAGTGCAGAGTGGGAATGGTGTGAGCTGAGACTCGGGTGAGAGACTAGACCAAGGACCAGATGGAGGACCACTAAATGATGCCATTACTTTTGAAAATAATCCTCTATATGAATGCAGATGCATAACATTTAATAGTTGTTTATTAAAAGTGTAAATACCAAATAGTTTCCCTGGTGTGAATATTCTGCAACAATGCATAAGATTCTAATAAGATTAGTGACATTTAGAAATGGGAGGAAAGGAGCTAAAGGTGTAGGGAAGGTGTGATACGTAGGGGAAGAACAAAAAGGGAAAAGAAAAAAATGTGAGAGAATGAAAAGATGAAAATAAAGTGTTTGTAGATGGGGAGGGGAGGAGGGGGTGAGGGGAGGGCAGAGGTAAGGGGAAAAAAATGAGAATCCAGACTTGCCATGTAAAGGTACATGATCCCAACAATGAATGTAACTGTACTGTATCCCTAAATATACCAATAAACTAAAAAAAAAAAAAAGTGTGAATGGACTTATAATATAGAACTGGTTTTGATACTATATTGTCTCCAAGTCAAAATACTGCTGAAATTGTAAGGCTTTCGTTAGTTGTTCTCTATTCCATAGACTAATTATGGTCTGCTCTAATGTCCGTAAATTATTTATAACTTTCTACATTGTATTCACCTTCAAAACTTAATAGTTCAAAAGATCAACACATTCCTTAAATAAATACCAAGACCTGTAATTTTTATACTAAATAATAAACATATACTAAAGTGTTCCAAGACACTATAAGGGGAAGTTATGGGAATTGGTGCAGAAATACTCCTAGAATATCTATCTATTTTCTCCCCAAAAGTGCAGTCCCTTATCAGATTTTCTGGAAGAAGGATTGTCTGATATTTGACCCATAATTCAAATGCCAGGTCTCAGGATTCCACTTGGGATTATTGGACAAGGCCTTGAGTGGGGATTTCTGAAGAACTTTCTCAACATAAGAAGACAATTTAAAATTCAAGTGATACACATATCACAACTCCAAATCTTGCTCTTGATTATCATGTAGATCTAGATTTTTTCTCTCTTACATTCTTCATGTCACCACATTCTCCTCTTTCTCCTCTAAGGTAAATGCACAAAATTACACCCAACCCATCAGCTGGGCAAATGTGAGAAAGGAGGCTCTGGATAGTGTTGATGGAAAGACCTTGAAAATGAGCCCACAGGTGGGCTTATTACCTGAAAAAAATCATACTCAAATATTTACAGTATTTGTTGTGCTTTTTATTATCTTTAAAAATGATACATTTCTAATTCTGATGAAGCCAGTAGATACTCTGTTATTTGATAGAGTATATTTCCAAAGACATATACCCAAGCAGATTCAGCTCAGTAGAAACTGTGTTATTTGACAAATTCCCTGATTGTTTATTGACTTAAGATGCCCTTTACTCTTGACACTCCAGTACTACACCTACACATGGAAACTTAGGTTGCCTCCTTGGAATGGGTGATGTTAGGTGCCTTGTTCATATTACTTGTCACATTGGGTATCTAAAGACCAATGCATTTATACAGCATAAACTGTATTTAATTTTGTGAAACATTCATTTTGAAATATTTGACTAGCCATGTGACATTTCTGTAATGTGAGCTGTGCTCATGATTTTAAAACTGTGTACTCTTAAAGGACAAAGAGTCGTAGAGTGGGAGTATACTAGCAAGTATGACTGACTTTAAGTAAATTAGTTTTTAGTGCTTCTGTTTGTTCATATGAAAAATGATGCTGTGAAGATTAAATAATAAAATGTAAAATGCTTAGAGCATACTGAAAATTATTAATTATTTTTGTTAAGGTCTTGCCCTACTCCTAATTTTTTAGCATTTCTATTCAACTTAATTGAGTGCCATACTGTGGAAGGGATGGAAAAAAGGAAAAGAAAAAAGAAATAACACACAGTGATTTCTTCAGTTGCACACTGGCCAAGCACATGCCAAAACTATGCATGTTTGCTATCAAGGACTATTCTGTTTAGGTAAAAAACTGTCATTTATAGTAAGACAGCATCTCCTTTGATCCAGTTTATTTTCTCTTTTTAGGGCAAATCATTAGAAGAATTATATAGTGGAAATCAGAATAAGAAAAATAGGCTGTATGTATCATATTAGTGACTACCAGGTTTATCTAATGATTCACAACACCATTTGGTTCATGTTATTACCACCAGGGACATACTTGTGGTAATAACTGTGATACATGAAGCATCATTGTA
This sequence comes from Fukomys damarensis, assembly GCF_012274545.1. Lineage (NCBI taxonomy): Eukaryota > Metazoa > Chordata > Mammalia > Rodentia > Bathyergidae > Fukomys > Fukomys damarensis. The sequence goes on from NW_022900947.1 coordinate 52,750,180, forward strand.
CTCAATGAAAACAGAAGGGAAGGCTGTAAAAGCATGTGACATAGGCAGATGAAAAAACTGTGAGAACTATCTGGTGCTTATTTTCAAGCAGGTAAGTTGGAAACTAGGAATGAGGTCTACAAGAAGGGTCTGAAGTAAGATGCAAGGATTCGTGTTTGATTGACCAGGGAGATAGGATCATTAACGAGAATATTCATCATGCAGTGAAAATAAGCTAGTTTATTTGAATGAATTGGTCTGAATTTATAGCACAAAGGATGATTTCTTACTGTGGATATATCTATTTTACTGTTTTAAATATATATATATTATATATAAATTCTGTCACATAAAGTAAGAGTATTCACGACATACCCATTTAAGAATATTTATGTTTAGATATCATTTTTAAGGACTTAACAAGTAACAGGACTTACTAAATCATGATACACTTTGCCCGGTGTTTGTTTATTTATTTATTTATTTTGGTACCAAGGGATTGAACTCGGATCCTTGTGAATGCAGGGCAGGTGGTGGAACCACTGAGCTAAATCCCGGCCTCCTATGTTTAATTTTAATGTGTACAATGACCTTACTATATAGGCACTTTTAGTTGAAGAAACTGAGGTGTGGTGAAGTGGCCTAAAGTCGTGCACCTGGTAAACAGCTTTGAGAGTTGAACAAGGGCCTTGAGCCCAACGTTTACTTTTTAATCAGTGTAATAATGCTTTCTTGTTACTTCCTTTTTTCCCCATAAAACTAAATGAGAGATGGAGGTTTTTCTGTCTCCATTTTTCTATTAAATCTCAATAAAATGATTTAACTTACTGCATTTGAAATATTCATTGACCACCTCTTGTGACAGATGTTTTATACATGCTCTGGAAATACATTACTTCAGTATTTTTCTCCACACATGTTTTCGAACTGACCTTCTGAAAGGACTGACTGTCCTTGTCTAGAACTGGGGTAATGGAAAGGGATTATTTCCAACTTCATAGGTGATTTCTGGGATTTCAGCCCTTCTAAAAACAGTGTATAAAGGACAATGCAAAGAAAAGAATGTAACTTACCAAAGATACAATTTTTTTATTTAGATCCATGTATTCTTGTGAATATGGCTTTGCAAATTTGCTGTTATAGTCAATGTTGTTGATTTTAAAACTTATGTGATAGTAGAAAGGCATCTTTCCTGAGAATGAGAGAAAAGAAGACATTTTCACATCAATTACTGTGTGACCATTTTTATTCTATGGGAGTCATGTGAAGTACAATATGCAGAGGGAATTTCAGGTTACTTGATACTTAGCCTCCATGCCCAGTGGTTATTGAAATTGCTTTGATGAAGGAATGCTAATGAAATTCTAACCTTCCTCAAAATGTATTTAAAAATCTAAATGTAAAACTTTACTGTGCCAATTTTCAAGTTGGGCAATCTGAAAACAGATATGTTATTATGAAAAGAAATTACATTGTAGGATGGTAATTATCTTAGTATTTGTGAGAACTACAGATTACATTTAGAAAAACTAGTAAAGCTATAGGGTGTATTGTTTATGAAATACCTAGGAAATGAAAATAAAGAGAGGAAAAGGTGAAAGGAGGCATAATTTGTAAGTGGTACATTGTAAATAAATAAAACTGCATTTGGAAAAGCAAAGCTAAGAAAATAGGACGAGGGGTAGGTTGGATTGTGCTGTTTGAATACATTTAAATTAGTAGAGATTGAAATTTTCTTTTTCACATCCCTTTGTATCCCTGTACTCTGTGGAATAAGGGAGCGGGGAAAAGAGAGAAGGAGAAAGAGAAGGAAGGGAAGTAGAGAGAAGAAAAAAGAGGAGAGAGGAAGAAAAAAAGAGAAAGGAGAAGTAAGAAATTTTGCAATGTCCTGAGAAAAATTCGTCATCTCAGTGGCTGTAGTCAATTATTTGGAATCATCTTCTGTGTCTTTTCACAAATATAAATGATTAAAGTAAATTAAAGTGAAATAAAATACTATTTGGGGGGATGAAGTTGGCAAAGAGGACCAAAACAAAAAAATTTTGAAGGATAGTTTGGTAATGTAATAAAAATCCCAAAATATATTCTTATCTGTGCATTCAATAATTTTTCTTTTCAAAATTTGTGTCTACTGAGTAGCACACAAATATGTATAAAAAGCTTTAAAAATAACATCAAAAATTACAATCTCAGATCTTAAACTAGTAAAATCATTAAATAAATTATTGCCTACTTATGTAACAATCACTAAAAATGTGTCATCACTGAAACTATGTTTCAGTGTCATAGAATGTATTTAGAAAAATTCCAAAAAATTTTATTTTGTTGTTACATATTTCTTTGCACAAATACTGCATGACTTATATTCTTAGAAGTATCAGAGTTCTGCTATCAGACATTGAGGTGAGGAGCACGGAGGTTGGATTAGATAATGGTAGCTTGTGGGAGCTGCTCAATGAATTTTAAGCACTACTGGGTAGTGAGGACATTTTGCAGCTCCTATTCTATTAGTGTGCCGGCACAGTGCTAGAAGGAGTGGGGTAAGTTCAATGCTGTCATTAGCACACTGTCCTAATTACCTTCACCTATAACCTAGACAGTGAGCAGGAAAAAAAATTAGGTCATATGATTGCTTTCATTTGTTATTTTCATTCCTAAAAGAATAGTATTTTCAAATAATCTAGGTCACACTGTGGGCAGGTGTTCAGCACTCTCAGAAGATTTAGATCCTTATATTTTTATTAATTTAATTTCTTTTAAACATTTTAATTTTTATTAGTATATGTTTGCAGTACATAATGATTATGAAAATTACTTTAAAATGATCTACAATCATTGCTCAAGGAAATGGATTTCTTTTCTAAGAGGAAGCCAATTGACCTACAGAATGAGCAGTATCATTTTCAGTTTTAATTTGCATGGATCCTTTTCTTTTTGTGGTTATTTAGACTCATACATATGTGTAGGCTTATAATTAACTGATCAGTGTCAGCACAGTCGTCCCTGCATGGTTGCATATCTTGCTGCTTCTCAGGTTGATTCATTTACTCAGAATTCGGTTCCGTGAGAGCCAGTCACCCTATTCTTGGCTGCACGGGTCTCAGGAGATGAACATTTCTCATACCCTCAGCTTGGTTCTCGGCCTCTGTTACCTACAATTAAGACTTGTTGAAAGTAGTTTTTCAGGTCAGTTCTCCCAAATGAGACTCAAATGAGTCAAAAACTGTCTCGTTAAAGGTCTGTTAGTGTTACTATTGAAGTGAGCTCTGAAGAGACAGTCTAGGAGGAGTTGACTCACATATTATTCTGGCCCTTGGATATAAAGTGAGAAACAAAGCAAATACATTTAAATTTGAGAAGTTATTGTTCGATGCTCGGACTCCAATGCTTTTGTTTTCATTTTATACTTCTTGAATGTAAAGCTGCTATTTGGATGTTGAGTATCTTTCATAATTAGCACAGAAATATTTTGAAATATTGCCTTAAAATAGAACAAAAAAGTTAGCAAGAAAGATTTTCTCCATGCATATCAAGAAACTTTTTGGACAATTTCACCTGTCAATTTCCTCAATAGTTCCTCACTAATTAACCTACTGCAATATGATAACTTCCTGGGGGAAGAAACTATGTATTATTTCTTGCTCTCCTTTCTTCTCTTGTCCTGTGGTGATGTAATCTGTAATTTTTCAAAGCTCAGCAGCTGCTATTCTAATATAAAAAGCACATTTTCTGGCCCCTGTTTACATCTAGGAGTGATTGAGTACACCTATGCTGTGCCATGTGAGATGAAAGGAAAGTTGTATGTCAATTTCTGAGATGTTTTATGGGGAGAGGACATGACTATCTTCTTCCTCATCCACTTTCTGACTGTCTGGGGCGGGCGGTGACCTAATGGCTTTCCTGCCACAACCACCTTAGATATCAGGATTACCGTGGTAATGTAGGTCAAGTGTGGGAGAACACAACATAGAAGATCTTGGGCCTCTAAACCGATGTGTGTCTGTATCTCATATGTGTATCTGGCTTCCCCAAGGACAGTGGTTCTCAACCCTGGCTGCACAGCAGAGCCAACTGAGGAGCCCAGGAAATCAGTTTCCACTCTAGACAGCATTTGTGAAAATAGGGAATGTGTGCTGGAGTTTTTTCATATTTATAGAAGTAAGTTACTAGCATTTACCTTTTTGTAGTTTTACTTTTTAATTGACACACTAACTATGCTTATTTATGGGATGCCATGTGATGGTTTAATATATGTATATATTGTAAAATGTTCAAGTCAGAGAAAATAGCTCTATCTCCTCCAACATTTACATTTATTTGTGACAAGAATGTTAAAATTCTTTTTATCTTTTCTGAAATATTCAATGCTTTATCACTACCTCCAGTCACTCTACTATACAACAGAGCACGATAAATTGTTTTCCCTATAGAACTGTAAGTTACTACCTGATGTCCAATATGTTCTAGTTTTAAGAACAACATTGCAGGTGATTTTAAAGTACAGTCAAGGTTAAAAATTAATTTGTCCAGGACAGGGATCTAAAAACTATGGCTTATGGGCCAAATCTAGTCTCTTGTGGGGTATTCTATGAACAAAGAATGGTTTTTACATTTTGGAAGGTTGAAAAAAATCAAAAGAAGATGATATTTGGTTAAATGTAACAATTATATGAAATTCAAATTTTAGTTGCCATAAATATTTATTGAAAAACAGCCGTACTCATTTATTGACATAATGTCTATGGCACTTGGCCACTGCAACAGTAGAACTGAGTAGTTGTGTTAGAGAATGTAATGGCCTGCAAACAAAATCTATACTCGGTGATCCCTGAAGATAAAAATGTACTGAGCCTGATCTAGATGATGTGTGCTTTTGGTTCAAGGACTAGGATAACGTTCTAGCTTTTCTCCACTGCTGTTATACCCATGTAGAGAACCTAGCTTGCTACCTGCCTTAGATACGAGAGTGGTCACACACTAAATGCTGGTTGATTTCAATCTGTGTAAAAAGTCATCATTTAGGGTAATCTGAAACAAAGAAAGGTAGATGTCCAAGAGTAGGAATCTGTGTTGTGCTCTGTTTTATTCAGCTATCCTTTTGCAACTAATTACAGACCCAAGTGAAAAAATAGTCATGGTGAAGAAGTGCCTCATTGTCTCAGGGTTCGGAGTCTAGGGTGGTGAACTACAAAATGTGTAAGGAATACAAAAAGCATCATTTGAAAGAGGAGCATTATGAAACTGCCCTGTATTCTGAAATTCAAACTGCCCCTTCCTTTCTTAGCTGGAGATGCCTTGACTACGGTTTCTTGTCATGGACAAATAAATATATCTGTATTTCATCTTGAGCTCACTCTTTCTTGGCATGTAGGCAGCTGCAGACATCTACTGCTGCTTTAACTTCAGCTTTGATTACTCTTCCTGGTGGCCTCTTGAATGGAGCTGGGTGGGTTGTGTGGTCCATAGAAAAAATTATGTAGGGAGTGTAATCCAAAAGAGGAGCGTTACAGTGGTACCTCAGTTCATAAATTTAACTGTTCCATGATTCTGGAAAAGGTGGCCAGGTTTGTTTGTGGGGGAAAGATGGCCATAGTCATGTACAGCAGCTGATACAGAGTTTACAAACAAAAACAAAATTTCTCCAAATGCATCTGTCTGAGAATCAAATTGTTTACAAATAATAGCATTTGTGAACTGAGACATCACTACATACAGCTGCCTCTGTATCTCTTTTTTCCCTTTTCTCATGTTTATTCCTTTCCCTTCTTTCCTTTCCCCTAGGTCTCCCATTTCTCCATCTCCTTTGGGCCTTATCTTTCTATTTCTCATTATCTGTTATTCATTTTGGTCCTTATTTACATTTTCAGTTTCTCACACCAGAGAAACTATTCAGTATTCACATGTCCTGTTTATTTCACGTAAGTGTACCTTTTGAAAATTGAATACTGAAACTGTTCATGGGTACCACCTCCTCTCACACTGCTGAGTAAGCAAGCACCAAGCTCTTGCCTTTTAGACATTCCAGATGTGAGTCAGACCCCAGTCCTCTGTGTTCTCCAATCTGCAAGAGTTTTCCTGGGTCATTCTGATCTTATTTCTTTAGTTAGATTTTTAAGACAGGGTCTCACTATGTAGTCCAGGCTAGACTTGAATTCACTATATAGCCCAGCCTGGCTTTAAACTCATGGCAATCCTCCCTCCTGAGTGCTGGGATTACAGATATGCACCACCATGCCTGATAGGTCTCTTTTAAATGTCCACCCCTCACCTTGATGTGAAGGGAGAAACGCCATCCACATTCCAGATGGTGATAGTAGTGTGAAAAAACTATAACACATTTCTTTCTGAAGATATCCCTTTCAATATATTTTTTCTCATCTGTTTCTGGCATCTTTACGCCCTTGATGAAAAGCAGCAGCTTCTGTTTTTATACCTTGAATGAGCACTTCTTGTAAAGAGTTTTATGAGCATAGACTATGATTAGACCTTGTAGTTTGGCATTAGTAACACGTATGTCGTGATCATGCTTCACAATCCATCTAAATATGGATGACTGACTAGGGACGATGAAGGGGGATGGCTGCATACCCTCCTTCCCTACGGGGCTGCCTCTGCACTCACAGTGCGCACCTCTCTCTATTTCTACCCATGTCAGTGTTCTTTCCCCCTTACGCTCAAGTGGATGTTGACTTGGCTAGCCATATCCTTTCATAGGTAGTCACTTTCTTCAGGAAATATTACTGTGCTTTCAAGCAGTCATTCCCAACTGTTAGCCAAGAATTATATAAGATGAGGACATTGTGGCAGCAGAAGGTGATTCCAAGGAAAGATATATAAATATACCTGCCAAACATTGTTCTTATACATTTAATAAACAGTGATTCTTGCACATGTTCATATTATTGATTTTCAAGCATAGGTTAATGTAATTAAATACAAGCTAGTTTAAAAATATTGCCACATTTACAGTTCCTGTTAATCTTCACATATTTTCTTATGTAACAAATAACTTTTTTTGTAAAAATGGAGAAAATTTTTTTCTTATAAGATGTCTTATGTAAAGTAATAGTACTGCATGTTTTTTCACTTGTATGTGAGATAAAATTTTGATCACACAGTAGCTGAGAGAAGACTGGTGCTTGTTAGAGCTTAGGAAGAATGGGGTTTAGGGAGTGTTAGGCTGAGGAAAGCCTGTACCTAAACACAGTTAGATAGGAGATATAAATTCTACTGTTCTATAGCATAATAAGATTACTTTATTCTACATTTACATATTTTAAGAACAACTGGAGGACAGAAATTTGAAGCTTCACAAAGCAAAAAAATAAAAAATATTTAAGGTGATGAAAGTGATCATTATCTTGATCATTAACCACTGTATTCATATGTCAAATTATCACACACCAGGTGGGCCCTGTAACTATGTACAATTAAAAATAAATATGAATGGAAAAAGAATGTCCTCACCATTTAAAAGACTGGGAAAATGAGTTAAAGAAACTAGTAAAAATAAGAAACATACTTGGCATGAAGAGATGTTGTTAAGAAAAATTAAATCCAATGCTCCCATATTGCTTTGTATTTGTGCAAATATGTGAGAAAAAGTACAGCTTGTTTTTTTCTTTCACCCCTAAACATTAGTCTAATTTTAAGGTGATTTTTGTAAGAAAAAATATTGCATATTAAAAAAATATAAACTTTAAGAAATTTTACTTTTGTAGTAAGAAATCACAGTCTAAGATTTTATATTTATTTGTTAACTGATTTATTATCTTCCCAATGTTAAATTCAGAAAAGGCAGGGCCTATGTCTACTTTTTTCATCAAGATATTTTCAGCATCTAAATCTTTCCTAAGGGGGTGAAAAAAACCATGAAAGAATACCAAATCACAGATTTTAGGATGCACTAAGCTGATGGTTGCTAAAGAACAAAGTTTGAAGACAAACTTTTGAAGAAGATGAAAATGTTTAGTAGTTTGTGATGAGGGTTTCATAGGTGTACACATAAATCAAAACTCATTAAGATACATATGCTAAATGTGTCCTTTGTCATACATATGTCAATTATACCTCAATAAAGCTTTAGTAACAGGAAGAAAGAATGCAGTAAGTATTGGTGACCGTAGAAATAGTCTCCTCTTGTTTCTTCCCTTCTTTAATTCTCAAAATTCCTAATTTTGTCACGGTGGAATCAACAAATCCATGTGACTGGAAAGCCTGACATAAAGAGTTCTTACCATAGGCAACAAAATAGATAATGAGTCCAATGATGACCGCTGCTGTCCCCATCATTAAGACACCCAAGGTGATCTTCCCACACCTTGTGAGCTTCATTTTTGTTTTCAAGTCTGTTCTTCTGAGGAAAAAGGACAGGAAAGAAGGTGTCAGTATAAGCTTGAGAAAAGATTCTCTGAAATAAATATGTTGTATACATGTACCGATTCCCCCAAAGAAGTGTAAATATTACATTCTACAATCATGCACTAAGAATAAGTAAAGAAATACATTTTATCACAAACACAAAAGGAACAAGTATGGATTTGATGTCATGTATGAAAGCATATTATTTTACATTGATTTTAGACTCAGTGGACTACTTTGCTTGGGAAACGGACTTTGGAAATAGTGAATATAGTATTTGACATGTTTATTTTTCAATATATATGAATAATAATGGAAATACTAAGTCAACATTCATTCATTTAGGAAATACATGTAGATTTCTACTAGGTAGTAGGTACTACTTTAGGAACAAGGATCTCTCCTTATGGAGTTTGCATTGTACTGAATGGAGATAGGCAATAAACAAGACCATAATTAATAAAATACACAACTGATAAAAGGCATTAGGTAGGATAGGAAAAGGGTAGAGCTGGGCACAGAAGATCAGAATTGCAAGGGTGTGTGTGAGATGAAGGGACAGCAAGAGGCTGAGAAGGGAAAATCTGAACAGACTTACACAAGTGAGGGCATGATCCGCGTGGATATCTGGACTATCCCAGAAAGAACGACTTAACGAAGGCCCTGAGAAGAAAGCAAGAGACTAGGGGAGTGGGAGGAAGTAAAAAGAGCAGAGATGTGTTGTTCATGTACCAACTCCTCATGATGGATGCAATCATTATGTACTGCAAGTGTGTACTAATAAAAAATTTAAAAACAAAGGCCCTGTGATTTATGAAAATATTTATTTTTATCTCTCTGAGTCAAATGGTAGCATTTGACAACTTTTAGCCAATCAATGTGATGATCTGACTTTGTGCATTAATAACTTTGACTGCTGTGAAGAAAAAAATTGTGAAGGGCCAAAGTACAAGCAGCATGACGAGACAGAAAATAATGATAGTAATCGAAACAGAAGACACAAAGGATACAGAGAGGGAATGACTAGTGAAGTAAGAGGAAAGCAAGGGGAAAGTGGTATCCTGGAAGCCAACAGAAGTGTGTCACTGAAAAGAAGGGAATGGCCTGAGTCAGATGAGAGCTCCAATAGCATAAGCAAATGAACACTGACACTGCTAGGTTAGCATTTCGAGGTCACTAGTGATCTTGAAATACAAGTTTTAGGAGCGGAAAGTGCATGGGATCTGAGATAGATTAAGACAAAATGGAATTAGAAAAACTAGAGTTAGTGACTAGTGAATTTGCTAAACAGAGCAAAATTAGAGTTTGTTAAAGAGAGCAAAGAAATTGGCCTGTAGAAGATAGTGACATCAAAAGAGTTTTATTACAGAAAAACTTTAAATACATAAAAGTAGAATAGTTTAATATACTGCTATTACCCATCACAGAACCCATAACATTTTGCAGTATTTATTTCATATATTTTTAAGGGTATTTGAAAGTAAAGTAATTGCATCATGACATTTACCTCTAAATAATTTACTTTGGATCAAAAACACTTTTTCTATGACCATTGTAACACTTAGAGAAATTGTCATTAATTTCTTAATATTTGCTAATACCAAGTTCACAGTCACATATCTCTACTTGTCTGCAAGATGTCTTATAAAGATTTTTGTCTGAAGGAAGATAAAAGTCAAAATCTCTACATTTTATTTAGTTCTTGTATTCCTGTCCCTTGTAATCTATAACATCTTCTGTATTCCACCTTTTTTTTTTGTGGCATTGACTTGATGAAGTTATTGGGCAAGTTGTCCTATAGAATGCTCCAAAAGAAATTTGTATAGTTATTTTTCCAAAATATTTTCACTAAACATTTTACCTCCTACCTTAGTCTCCTGAGTGCTGGGATTACAGGTGTGCACCACCATGCCAAGCAGAATTAATTTATTGTACTCATGTTTTTTCAGCATTTTCTATGGGAAAAATATTGTGCTAGACATGAGGTACAAAGTGATGAACAAGACCACTAATAAATTTAAAATGTAAGAATTGTAAAAATAGCATACTATATACCCTATTATTTATCAGCGGACTGAGGCTGCCATTCCAAACTTGCACACTGGGAGACTCCAGCAGCAAAAAGCTGCTTTCTCACAGTTATGGAGGCTAGAAGTGAGAGGAAGGCTTGGGCAGGTTTCTTTCCTCCGAGGCTCCCTGCTAGGCCATCCCCTGTGGCTCCACATGCTCTTTCCTCTGTGCATTGCTTGTTCCCTATTCCTCCTTTCACAGGGATAGCAGATGAACAATCTCATTCTAACCTAATCAGGTTTTTATCGGTCTTCAGATACACCCACATTCTGAGATACGAGAGGTTAAGACTTCAATGTATACATTTTGAGGGACAAAATTCAGCCCATAACATAGTTTTAGATTTTTTATACACTTTATATTAATACAATATTCTTATATTTTATATTTAGTCTAATGTTAATATAATACAGGTTTATATTTTATATTTAATTTAAATTAATATACTATAAATATATTTTGTGCTTATATCATATATAAATATATATAGTTCAATGTGTTTATATAGATATATATATATAAGTTTGAATGTTATCTATATTACTCTAATTTTTATTAACATCAAATATCTATCAGTTTATTTTTAAAAATGATGGTCCCTAAATATATTAGCTAGCTCTCCAATGTAGAAGAAATTTCTAAGTTTTTAATTTTTTTTAGAAATTTAATTTCACTGAAAAATATTCTGACTATTTAAAAGTATTTTGTCCAAATTGTTCACACACCTACATATAAAAATCAGTATCTCGGAGGGAGGGGTTAAAGGGAGGGCAGGGGAATGGAGAAAAAATAAGAGCCAAGGTTGATTATGTAAAGGTACAAAATCCCAACAATGAATGTCATTATATTGTATACATTAAATGTACCAATAAAATTAATTTAAAAAAATCAGTATCTCAGTATTTCTATAGATATATGATAACTATGAACTTTTTGGTTCCTTAAAAAAAAAAACTAAAAGAAATTTCAGTATGTAGAGGGTGGGCTGGGAAATAGTTTAGGGTTTCCCATCTGCCTCACGAGTGGCAAGGGCCCTAGTTTGATCCCTAGCATCAAAGGAAGAAAAGAAAAGAAAAAGAGAGGGGGGGGGAGGGAGGAAAAGAGAGAGAGAGAAGAGAAGGAAAGAAAGAAAAATGCAGAGGGAAAGAAGAAAATTCTTTTATGTTCCTCAGGCTGGCCCTGAATTCATGGGCTGCAGTGAACCCTACCTTGGTCTAGAAAACAAGTTTTCAATCTGATCATCTCACTTATTGATTCTAGAAGAGTGTCTAACATTTTTGATAAAAGCATAGACTAAAAGTTCTGGCAAACCTTGTTAATTTACTACAAATGAATATGTGTTCTAAGAAATCTTTCTCTATAGCATGGGTGTATGTTTACTCAACACAGCTTACAGTGGGAAAACCCCAATAAAAAAATGAAAATAGGGGAGAAATTTGGCCTAGCAAATATTTGGATTATGTTTTCCTATTCTTAATAGATTGAACCTATTAAAATTGCTGTTTTTGTAGATAAAAAGTTGAATATTGATAATTTTATAATTCAATCTGCGATATTCAGAAATTCTTCATTTATTGTTTCTCATTCTGAGTTGTGAGCAAGCTGATATGAGTGATTTTTGTACCCAAGGATTTGTCTAATATGGACTTTAAACTTCCTTTCATAAAGTCCCAGAGTGAGATTTTTGTCCAAAGGGCTAGAAGGGAGATTGCAATTATCCATCCTGGTTTCCCATTTTAAGAAACATTTTTGTTTTCTCTTTGGAGATTTGTTTTCTGGTTATCATTAGTGTACTTTGGTTAGGGTTATAGTTAGAAGTAGGGTCCTTCTTTCCGGATTTCCAAAAGGTAAATTAAATCATCTGGGTAACTTTGACTTAGAATGCTCACTTACCTCAAAGCCTAAATCAAACATCACTGCAATGACCTGGCTTTATTTAGAGGTGTGAA
>NW_022900947.1:52762714-52767193 GCF_012274545.1 Fukomys damarensis
AAAAAATTTTTTTTTTTTTTTTTTTTGTACCGGGGCTCGAACTTGGGTCCTTGCATTTGTGAGGCAGGAAGTGGAACAACTGAGCTAAGTCCCTGGCAAAAATACCTTAATTTTAAAAGCAGATTAACTAAGAGTTTATTCCTGTCATCTCATTGGAGTTAGCTAAAATTCTGAAGTTCTTCTTTCAAAAATTTTTTTTTTTTTAGAAAATTATCTCTTGGGTCTACCCAGTATGAGTATATTCATTCATAGATAAAAAAGGAAAATTTATCTTTGTCATTATTCAGGTTCTCTTCTTTGCAATGGTCTTTAAAAACTATGTCAGTAATTAAAGTCAAATTTCCCAAATTTTTATTATTAGGCAAAATATTGGTTAAAAATAAGATGACTTTTCAATAGAAGTTGAGTGTTGGGTGGAAGGTAAGGTAAGGAATAGAAAAACTTCTTTTGGTTTTAGCAACAAGCCTTAATTTTCCTTGTGTGTTTTTCTAATTCAAAAGGTGTACTCTGAAGCTATTCAGGTATAATAATTAAAAATAAGAAGGTAATGACATAAAGAATATTTTTGGGATTTTGTTTTTAGGCACAGTGTTTTACAGATGAGTTGTGCCTAAAATTATTCATTCTTTTAGAAGATGAAACCCAGGTTTCTCAGATTATTTCTCAGATATTATCTATGGAACATAAACTGAGCAAGTTGATATAAAGGACATAGAAACATGAAGTACATTCCTTAGAAACTGACATAAAAGATTTTACTATAGTTTTGTTAATTAAATAAAAAATTGACAGGTACTTTAATTTGTTTGAAAAGATTTCAGTGTTTCTCTTATAGTTAACTAAGCTAAATATTAATATGAATATAAAATAACATTATTAAATTTGTTAATTTGGAAGTTACATCTTGCCCAGTATTATACCATTTCCCTACAATCTGGATGATGGGATAATACTAAAAATAAAAATATGCTTAACAATTTTATTAAAAATATGAGTTGATCTCTGTGAGTTTATTAAACCATACATTTCCTTGAAGCGCCAGGAAAGACTAATGTATATTTGCATATTTGTCACTGTGTTAATTTGATTACCTTAAGAATCAAAACTGTAAAAGTTATTTGTCCATCTAGAAGTGCTGCGGAAACAGCATAATTCTTTGATTTCTAGGTCAATTTCTATCTACATAAATGACATTGCTAATGGGAAAAGACAGAAATCCTCTTGTTTTTGTTTTTGTTTCCAACTAAAATGTTAAATCATATGGCTAAACATGCATAGCCATGAAGCAATGAAAAATTATTATTTATTTTTAATAACTAAAATTAAGATTTAAACTTTGCTCTACCACTTTTTATAGAAGTAGCATATTAATCTGTATATCATCCTACACCACTAGAAAGACTTAAATATCTTGTTTCTCCATTTTCATAGTGAAATAACCATCTTAAAAAATAAAATTCCCCACATATCTTCAAGTGTCAGCAATTATGCTTTCCATGTATATTTAAGTGTAACAGACAGAGTTCTCAGAAACAATAATCAGAACAGATTTCAAGGATTAAAATTTATCCAATTTAATCATTTTTGTTTTTCTTTTGTTTACAATTTATATTGCTCCTGTTTCCACAAAATGGTTGAGGGAGCAAGGCGCTTTAAGAACTTCAAGATACAAATGAAGTTACTGTAATGAATTTGGTCTCTTCTGACATTTCCTGAGCGGCAGGGGAAGCTGTCCTGCTCTTCTCCATCCCCTTTGCACCCACCTGTGCTGTAGAGAAGTCCACACCGCCTCTCTCTGCCGATGCTGTCCCTGGGCCATCTTCCATGTGAGTGCTGCATCTCCCAGTCACTCTTCACCTATGTAGCTCACAAAATTCTGTGACTTTTATGTGTTTTATGATAATGGCATAATGATGATACTTAGCACTTACACAACTTTTTATCTTCAAAGTGCTTTTCAAACATTTATTAATTTTAAAATGTTAGTAAATCATGAGTTGTATATATTTCACTCCATAAAATATAAAATAGTCATATGACCCACTTGGGGGTGAAATTGAAATTCCAGTTATCTTTGGAAGCAGGAGGGCCATATAATTCAAAAAGGACAGCTCTGACTTTTATCTATTAGAAGACCAGTGGTTGTTCTTCTCATTCTTTGGATTCCTCTTTGGGAAATGATGGCAATTTCTTTTTTGCTTTTTGACGAAAAACCAATGATTGAAAGCTCTAACCTTCCATTAGGATCTGAATGCTTTCCAGGTCATAATTCTCTTGCTTCCTTCAATCATGTTTCATCCTTTCATGAATTCCTTCTTGAAATTCTTACTGCCATGTTAATATTAGTGCCCATTAAAGAGTGTTTGATACTCTGAAATCTGCAGGGTGATGATTTATAATTAAAAAAATATATGGGTTAAACCAGTAATTCTCTATAAAGTTTTGGACAGCATTCTGGTTTCTTGCAGCCAATTTTGATATTGGTTTGGAGACTAGGCAGGACACACCTTAATGTTTAGAGACCTGGAATGGAAGAAAAAGAATTTGCCAGAGGCGAGGGAACACGGTCATGGAAGATCTAGGTACTGTGCTGGCAGAGATCTCCTTATGTAACAGTCTTTGTTAATGGTACACACCTTCCTCATACACTCAGGTAGAATCATTGTCCTACCTATCTTATCTTCTTTCTTCCCAAAACATGTATAGTACAAAAAAGTCAGAGAAATCATATTTATATTAGAATGAAGAGAATCATTGTGGTACACTGATCAAATCTATCTACATTCTTAATAATTTCTCATTAATTATATTTATTTGAATATGCCAGACATTAGACTTTTGTCTGTGTGTTTAAAATATCTATTGTATTCTTCCCACACAAATATGTTTATGTAAATTTGTCTATTCATCTTCTAAGGATAACCTGCACTTGATCTTAGCCAAAAGGTAGAGAAGCGATTAGGGATAACCTTATTCTATTTTCTCCATGTGAGATTCTCAAAACAGTGCATTATCATTTGAATCTCATAAACTCCAATAGACCCACAGTATCTTACGATAAAACATTCGCAGACTTTTGTAAATATTAGATCAGGAATCAGATGGGAATCTCCCTGAATTTTTGTCCTAGAATGGTAAAAGTATCCAGATACAAGGTACTTTCTTCCTTCACTGATCAAAAAACTATGTATTGCACACCTACTATGGGGTTGGCACTACGGTAATTATAAAATTAGAAATCATGCAATTAAATATTTAGAGTTTCATGGTAAAGGCAGTCAAGCTGGCTGCCCTTAAAATATATCAACATAAACACTGGAATATGCATGGAGCTCTATCGAACATAGACATGAAAGCTAATCCTGTGTTGGTGGGAGTCAGAGAATGAGAGGTTTAGAAATATTTAAGGAAAAACATAGATTGATACCTTTAAGAAATTTTGTAGATGCATGCCATAGAAGAATGTTGCATGACAGTTATAATCCTCAAATTCCTCTTGAACTCCATAATTTTATATATTTGAAAGTGTCTTCTCCATCAATCTAACATTTATTATGAAGCACATTAGAACACTTTTAAAAGTGAAAGGCATTTTTCCCGCTTTTTCAACTAATCAACTGACCAATGGATTGAAATGTTAAAAACTAATTTTAAATTATTATTGACTTATGTTTTGATGTATAAGGCAAATGAAATCTTAATACCTTTTGGTAATTATCATGGAGCAGCATTGAAAGATTCTGAACATAAAATATAAACTAAATAAGGCAGAATGCAAAATTTGCTTTACATTGTGGTTTTAAACTGACTAAAATTATGTTAAGTATTTAGGTAAAGACTGAAAGAATTTGGAAAGTGATAATTATTATGATTGTCACAATGTTTTTAATTTATTTCAACTATTATTATTTTGTGTACAAATTATTTTTAAATGAAGGCGTGTTTACAATTTTTCTCATTCATTTAAGGACACTTTTGAACATTTTAGGTAGAATTTAAAAATGGATATTTTTAAAAAGTAAGAAATATATGTTCCTCACCATCCAGTCTTCAAATACAAAACATTTTATGAAGGAAATTTTCATTAGCAGTGAGGAAACTACACAGGAAAAACAAAAAGATATATTAATGTTTAAAAGGCGATTAGGTCAGCAGCCTGAGGGAAAGGTGATGTTAGGTTGTAAAAATCCATGTAAGATGGGCGGATATTTTTAAAAAGTAAGAAATATATGTTCCTCACCATCCAGTCTTCAAATACAAAACATTTTATGAAGGAAATTTTCATTAGCAGTGAGGAAACTACACAGGAAAAACAAAAAGATATATTAATGTTTAAAAGGCGATTAGGTCAGCAGCCTGAGGGAAAGGTGATGTTAGGTTGTAAAAATCCATGTAAGATGGGCCTGGGCAAGCACCAGAAAGTTAAAAGTTTATAAAAAAAAAAAAAAAAAAGGAGATTCATCGTGGCTAAAGAGGAGG
>NW_022900947.1:52767272-52795402 GCF_012274545.1 Fukomys damarensis
TTTAAAAAAAAAAAAAAAAAAAGAGGAGATTCATCGTGGCTGGAAAGAGGAGGACCCACAGTGGAGCTACTCAAAGAAGATCAACTAAAAACACAGGTAGCGGGAAGAAAGGGAGGGACGTACATGCTAATGCCAAAATCAATCTGAAATAAGAGACTTGTAGATCGAGCATAGGGGCAGAACTTTATAAAACAGAGTACCAGCTCAAAGGACTGCCAGCAGTACATCCACCTGCACACTGAGCAAGAATCACCATACTGGGAAGTCTCCAAGACACTGATGGACTGCAAAAGTTTGGCTAACTCAAGCCACACAAGGTAGATTTGGGATATAAGTTCCTTTGCCTCTTTTGCCTTCCTCCACGCAGAGGATGACAGAGGTGAGTGACCAGGAAACTGCTCCCTCCAAAACAGGTAGGTCACCAGCATTTCCCCCCACCTCTGCTGTGTGCCCTAGTAGCTAACTGGAAAATCTAGTGACAACAAAGTTACTGCAGCACAGCGAAGGTGGTGAAACAATGAGTGATGACCAGTGGCTAGAGAGAAACATGAAGACACGTGGGACAGGATCGAGACTCTCCAGTGAGGTCGGGACTGGGAAGAGCCAACTGTAAACGGTACTGGGAGCATCCCTGGGCTGTCCCTGCCACAACAACTGGGAGAGCAACATAGATACAATAATGGTAAGAAGATGTAGGTGGGCCTACTAGGGACATCCAGAGAGCTGCTGGCTTAAGACTGGCTCCAGCCCTCACTTCCAGAGGCCAAGATCAGCTCAATAGCACTAATCCTGCTGCAGACTTGGCAGGGTTACAAGGCATAATTTTGGGACATTACTTGCTTGGACACTACCAAAGAACTGTGGGGACCAGAGGAATTTTCTTATATTTTTATTTGATTCATTTTCCTTTTTTTTTCTGTTTGTTTTTTTTTATGTTGTTGTGTACGTTTTTACCTTTATTTTAATTTTGCTATACTCATTTTCTTTCTCTCATTCTTCAACGGTCTCTCTTGATTTTTATATTTTCATGTGAATAAAAATTGTCTCTTGTCTTTCTGGCTCATTTTAATATTCTTTTGCTTTATTTATCCTTTCTTTACTGCCCTTTTCTCGAGTTTCCCAAAGCCTGGGTGATCATCCTTTGTCCTCCAGCCTTCCCTCTACTATATTGCCCTTCATTTATCTCTGTTTTGTCCCCTATCCCCTCCACCAGGATAAAATCTTCTTACTAAAGGGAAACTCATTGCATACAACTTCCAGGCTTAGGTTGGATTTTGTTATATAACTTTGCTCCTGTGGTTAAAGGTACCAAATTAAAGTTACGACAGTTTGTCAGTTTCTAGGTTCTGCTTGATGCTATTGTTATTGCTAATTATACTACTTTAGCCAGGATTTCATACCTGTTGTAATCAGTTGTTTTCCTTTGTATGAAAACACTGCAGTTGTCAGGGGTCATAACTATCACCATAGTCCAGTGCCAAAGAACTGGGTATGGAGCCATAGGAACATCTCATCCTTACTGTTTTTGGAAGGTAGGATCTTGGGACAAACACAAAGGCTAACAGCCATATATACCCAGAAGACATTTTTGAGGAATAGACATTTCCTCGGGAAGCTTTGATACAACTGATAAAGCTATCTGCCATAAGAACTTATAAGCATCAACACAAAAAATAAAATTAAAAATAGAAAATGGCAAGATGCAGAAGCAAAATGCAATCCCAGACCTCCAATCTTCCCAGGACAAGTCCAGGGACAACAACATAGAGGAGACTGTAAGCCACCCACTGTAATTTTCTGAAACCATAGTAGCAGAAGTAAAACAAAACAGATGCACAAGGCTATGGAGAAACTATTCAGTTAAAAAAAAGAAATGGTGATCAAAATGAAGGACATGCTCAATGAATCTAGAGTAAAAACATTAAAACAAAACCCTGAAGAGCTCAGGAAAACAATGGAATGCTCAACGTAGAAAAGATATAGAATCTGTGAAACAGATTGATAGTATATGCAACCTGTTGAATGAAGGTGAGGACAGAACATCAGATCTAGAAAATGGGATTACAGTTTACAGCCATGAAAAGAAAGATATCTTAAAAATAACAAGAGCTGATGAAAAATAAATCCAATATCTGTAAGATGATGTAAAGAACAACATAAATTGCTCAGAGTCAATGAGAAATCCAGAGACAGCACAAATGTCATTTTAAAAAAAACCTGTTCACAGAACTTTCCCCTTGTCCCTGCCCTCCCTTCACCCCCTCCTCTCCTCCCCATGTACAAACACTTTATTTCCATTTTTTCATTTTCTCATATTTTTTTCTTTTCCCTTATTCCCTTTCCCCTACCCTTCCCACTTTCCCTACACCTTTAGCCCTTTTCTTACTATTTCACATTGTCAATTATCTCATTAGGTTCTTATGTACTATTATAGTTTTTCACACCAGAGAAACTATTTGGTATTTACATATGTGTGACTTATTTATTGAGGAAATATTTTCCATGATTTGATGAATCATTTCAAGTCTGGAGCAAACATTATTATGGAAAACAATTGTTTTTAGATTGTGGGCTCTTTAGGTCTTACTCTCGCATTTCCTTTATTTCATTTATAAGACTTATTATTAGCTCAAACTTGAAATTTTTATGTAAAATCTTTAAAATTTTATTTTTAAAATTTAATCACAGTTTACAGGAATATAATATTAATCTCCTTTTTATGAAATGGGTTAACATTTCTTCTAATTAAAAGAGTATTTCTCATGAGATGTATTTTATTTTTTAAATTTACTTAAAAATATTTGTCACTGAAAAGAGTCTTCTGACTCTTTACACTACATCCCCTGCTGTACCCCAGATTTTATGAAGCAATGAAGAAGGAAAAGTCACACTGATACTGGGCATGTAGACCTAGTGAAGAGTCATGGAAAGTATTCATTTATAATCCTGTCATTGTAAATTTTACCATACCAGCAAAGACATTTTTATGCTGCAGTGAATGTGTCTTGTGCCAGGTAAAGGAAAGAAAAAAGTTATAGGCAGTTTGGATAAAACACATTTTATGAGTCTTCTACACAAAAGTATTAGAGAAGAGATAATAAATAGCTTCAATGTTTTATAAAGAAAAAGACTTGTTTTCATAAGTGCTACAAACCAAATGATTTCATTTTTACTAGAATAATATAATGAGGCATAATGCTTATGCCATCTGTAAAATTATTTAAAAGGTTTTGTTTTGTCTAAATGAACCCAGTAGGAGATGTAAACACATCTTCGGAGCTGTTGTTGATTTTTAAAATGATCCTATTTTTCTTGTTTATTGTTTTGATAGCTCGATAAAGGTTTTGCTTTTATTTGTCTGATATTAAAAATATAGGAAGAGTGACATCTCTGAGGTCTAAAGGAATCTAGGTTGTATCCTAAGTCTAATCAGGACATACAGAACATCAGTGAAATTACACCAAAAGATTCATAAGTCAGCACAAGAATAAAAGTCCAGATTTTGAGGTGACCCACAATAAGTATGAGCATGAACAATATTGGTTTAGAACATAACTAGAACTAAACCTAGGATATCATTAAAACTAGTTAACGATGGTATTTGATCCAGTTAACTATTTGTTCAGGATTAAAAAAAACACTATTACTGTAGTGTTTAAAAAGTATATAGCAGAATGCTTCTTTCAGCTGTCTCGGCCCAGAAGCTTGAGCAATACTCCTATACTCTCCTCCAAATTCCACTGAGTTATCCCTTTTAATTTGGCTGATTCCAGTGTATGGAAGCTTTAGTTTCCTTTCTTATTAGATGAAGAAAGTTTCATGAGAGAGGCACCGGCCAGGGCTTGTGTAGGAATGCATCATAGCTTAGGAGTAAATGTCTGCTTTGAAGTTGGAGGAGTAAACACCTAAAACAAAACAAAACAAAATTATCAGGAAGGATTGGATAAAATATTAAGCAAGAGTGACTAATAAAACTGGATTGAAAACATCATGAGATCTTTCTTAAATTTTGCAGTCCATAATAATTACTTATAATGAAAAAAATGTGACATAGATTTTGAGAAAAGCCAATATTTTTCTCCCTGCACAGATACCTCCATCATTCTGAAAGGTTGAAATTTGAGGATTCCTCCAGAAATAGCACTCATGACTTGGATGTTAGAGCATGGGGCGGTCACAGTGGTGAGGGTTATATGAGTGGCCTTCATGGGCACCAGGCCTATTTTAGCCAGATTCCATTGGTGCCAAAGCTGGTAGCAGTATGTAACAGGAAGGAGGCATCTGTGGTTTGCTGTCACACAGAGAGTGAGAGGACTCTACACCAAGGGGAAGAGGGCAGAGATGCTTACTAACAATGCCCCACACTCTCATCCAGAGCACCGTGATTCTAGAGGCTCCAGTTTGAATTAAATTCTTCCTAATTTTACTCCTTCCTCACATCCCTAAAAATAATCACTGTCTTGTATTTTTGATGAGTTCCTTGCTTTTTAATAGCTTTCCATGAGTAATTTATAAACATTATATAAATGGAATAATATCCAATGCATTCTTTTGTGACTGGCTTCTTTTATTTTACCTTTTCTGCGGGGGAGGTACTGGGAATTGAGCATAGGCCTTTTCACTGAGCTACATCCCAGCCCTTCTTTTTAAAATAATTTGTATTTTCAGACAGATTTTGCTAAATTGGCTTTGACCTTTTTGACCTTTTTCCTCAGCCCCTCTGAAAGCTGGGATTAAAGTTATGTGTCACCAAGCCATA
Source organism: Fukomys damarensis (assembly GCF_012274545.1). NCBI lineage: Eukaryota > Metazoa > Chordata > Mammalia > Rodentia > Bathyergidae > Fukomys > Fukomys damarensis. Next base: position 52,772,032 of record NW_022900947.1, read on the forward strand.
ACTTTGTGTTTTTAAGGTTCATCTACGTTATTAGATATAGATCTATTTTATTCATTTTTATTATTTAATGTTCTATTGTGTGAATATAACAAAATTTGGACATTGGTTGTTTTCACGGCTTGGCTATTTTAAAAAATGCTTCTTTTGGATATTTCTGCCCATGTGCATACATTCCTCTTGTATCCATTTTGTGCTACAACTGTGAATATTGTATTCTTACTGTTACTTTATCCTTTTTTCCTGAAGTAGTGTTGTTTGAATAACAAAAATTTTCTCTTCTCAATAAAACAAATTTATATTTTAAATTTTTTCACATTAAAACCTTTTTATTTTAATACCCTTTTTTCATCCTCTTTAACATCTTTTTCTACCTTGAGGTCATCAAAATATCATGTTATATTGTTTTCTAAAAGCTACATTTCTTATTTTTTAATTCTAGTCACTGTAATTTGGCTTTTGACTCTTATTTCCCTTAAAGTGTTCTTGTATATTCCAATCTTACTGCTTCCCTTGAGCTATACATCCGTATTTACAGTTGCTTACTTGACTTCAGTGCTTATACATTTGAAACGAAACAGATTCAGAAAGTAACTCTTGACTTCTCATCCTCCAGAACGTGTTCTAACTTTCCTGTCTCAGTTGTGGAGGCCCAGAAGTTGATTTTTCCCTCTCCTAAATTTAACCAATCGAAAATTTGTTATTTCTTTCTATAAATATCTTCTGAATTAAACTCTTTTTTAGTTTTCTTCATTTATAACTCCTTAATCCAAAGTGGTCCTGTTCTTCTCTTGAATAGCCTGAAGCCTACTGATTAGTGTCCTTAGAGTTCTGCTACAATTTGTTTTCCCCTTCAGACTAGCCAGATTAATCTTTAGAAAATGGAAAATTGATCACATGACTTTGCTACCAACACTTGTCCTCACCTTTATAATAAAATAGAAACTTATTTATGTTGACCATGTTCCTATTGTTTCAACCTCACCTACAGTTTTTCCTGCATTGTTCTTACTATAAGAAAAAAAGCAACCTTAACATATCAACCAATTTTTATTGCACCAGTAATTTTCATCTAAGTTACATGATTGGAGGTAGATTAAATATATAGGCAGCTCTGGACTGTTCACTCTGTGAATTAATTCTCCAATTTTGCTCAGTTGTCTTTTTCTTCAAAATGAATTGTTGCTTATTTCCAATTCTGATTGGTTTGATTTTTTAAGATGCTTTTTCTGTGGTTGTGTACCAGATTAAACAAGTAAACAAATAAATGCTCCTAATGCTCTGAAATTCTTCTTTTTTGGAGAGAACTTGTATGTTTCAAAAGTATTTGAGTATTGGCAGAGCACTCACCTGGCATTCACAAGGTCTGGGCTCATTCTCCAGTACCACAAAACCGAAACTCAAAATGATTTGTTTATTATTAGTAGTAAGATCTTAGATTGGGAAGAAAATAGTCTTAGATTGAAAAAATCTGATTTAAAACCTCATAAATTGCAGAAATCTTCCAATACAGGTGATCATTCAGCTTTTGCTCAAAAATCTTTCATGATAATCAACCCACCAAAGTCAACTGTTTCTTATTAAAAAAAAAAAAAAAAACTACCAGGAATAGGACCTATTTTCCCAAAAAGGGATATGTCAAACTGACTGTTTAGAAATGGAAAGAATTGGTTTTGAGGTTTGCCTTATGATTTCATAGACTTGTAAACATATACAGAAAAAAATCTATTTTGAGTCTCTGAATCATTTCATATTTAATAAATTAGAAAAAAGAAGCAAATAGTAGAAAAGAACCTTGAATGATTTGATTTAGATTCATAACTTGAGAGGTCATCACTTTCCTTTCCCTGACTACAGGGTAATTACCATGGTCATAGCAAATTAATGCTCTGGAGGACTCACTTTTGATTTTAATGTAATATTTTTGATCAGTCTTTTAGGATCCTTTTCCATCTTTTTATTTATTCTGTAATCAATACTCATTATTATTTCACTCATATTATATTTCATAATAGGTTTGTCGATTCTACCTGTTCTGAGTTTTCCACTGGCAAAGCTTCTTCTTATCTTGGGTTCACTAGTGTCTAATAGCCTAGAGCACAGTGGGGCTCTCAATAAATTTCCTACATGAATGATTGGCATGCTATAAATAAGTCTTCCAGTTAGCATAATAAATACTGTCATTACTTGCTATAAGCTTTCTGGGATAATTCTCCTTGCATTAATTTGGATACTATTTTAAACTTGGTTTGAATATCACATATTCACTTTATTTATCCTTTTTAAAATTGGATAATATGTATGCTTTTTATGTGCTGAACAAAATTCTTTTTGGCATTAATGACTTTCTGCAGCTAAATTGGTACTGTGAATTTTCAGTGTGATTTTTTAACAGCTGAAATAATTTGTAAACCTCCACATCTCCATGAATCCAAAATTACTTTCATGAAGTCACTTAGGTGGCAGAAAAGTGGAACCCTATCAGTATATTAAAAAAAGAAGCTTTTAAGTGTTCCTGATTTTCAGTATCTTCATAAAAATATATACATTTTGCTAAGTAAAGTTTTATTCTTTTCAGCAAGTAATTGCTCTATTTTCTAAGTAAATACTATCTTTTAAATAGTTTTTTTATACATAGGAATAAACATAAATATGTCTGTAATGTGAGGGCATGTGAGCATGCATGCTCACACACATGCACACGCGCGCACACAGACACACACACACAGTCACACACACACACATGGACACACTCCCCAGAGGCTCACTCTGCATTGCCAGTTAGGTGTCCTCATAGAGTGCAGTCGAGAGTCAGGCTTGACGCTGGCCTCAGTCACGGAGCTTGATTATAAGGCCGCAGAAAGGGCGAAGCCTTCAGAGTCTGCTTGTCAGTTCTCTCATTGCAGAGCCAATTAAACAAATTGTTTTGGATTGTCCTTCAACAACATAACTTCCACAAATAATCAATCAGGAAAAGACTGTAAAATAATTTATTTGAAATAAAGTGCACTGAAGATTTTTTTTCATGGAGTTGATTATATTTTCAGCTTCTTTTCTTTCAAAGTCAATTGCTTTAATTTAGAGCTCTTCACAATTTTACAGCAGGAAATGCAAAAGGCTTTCAAATTACATGGCCTAGAACTGTTGCCACACCCAGGTGAAGAGTGGCTTTTAGGAGGAAATCCTGACACATAGATGATCATCTTCATAACTAAGGTTTAGCTATAGCAGGAGTCCATAAAACCTCACCAAGAATTATGATTCAGACTATATAGATTGCCATGCCCTTATATTTTAATTTAATGGATTTTATTTAATATATACTCTTTGGTGGTGGTGGAGGGGAGGGGGGGAGAGGAGAGGGATTTTCTTCTCTCTTGAAGATGATTTTATTAATATTAAGCTCTTTAACCCTTCTCTTTGCAAACCGACTCTTCCTTCTTTTTCCTATTTAATCTTCAATTCATGACTTTGATTTAGCTATTGAGGATCGTTATACTCTAAAAAATAACTGGCAGGCAGTGGTGGGAAGTTGCTTCAGGGAAATTCTTCCTGATGGTCAAATCTCTAACTCATTCTTGTTTAGTGATTAAGAAGTTTATACACTGTAGTTATAAAGGTACCCGGGATGGTTGTAAAGTGCATATCCTGAGCTCTTTTATGGAAAAGATACAATTTCTCTTCTATGTAGATAAAAGGTAATTTTAATAAAAGTCATCATCAAAACTATTTATAATTCCTTTGGCCTCAGTTGAGGCCTAAACTATCTTAGCTTCCAAATACCTGAAATTCATCGGAGAGTTCCGAAGAGGGCATGTTCATACAGGATAATTAAGATTGCTATAGGACTGTACAATGATTTCACTTTTTAAATTTTATGACATATCCTATAAAATATTGAATAAGTAGAAATTCTAAATAAATACTGTTTTTCTTGCATCATCCTATTATTTACATCTTGAAAGTTATTTTGCCACTTTACCCCCAAGTTTCTACCCTTATCTCACTTCAATAAGCCATCCTCAGAGAACCCCTGCTTCTGAACTTTGAGACTTGTCTACATTGCCCTTGTAGACATTTTCATGGTGTGCTTATTTTTCTTACTAGTAACACAAATCACAATTGTTACAAAATTGTTAACTCTACAGTTAGTTTAACATGTTTCCTTGTCATATGGCTATAATACTTTTCAGGTGTTTCTCTTGAGGAAATATAAAATCTATTGTAATAAAAGAAGATTAAATAATGTTTTTTTCCTACTCTATTTTGTAACAGGATGTAAAATAAAGAAATTATAGTTTTATTTTTTCTGCTTAAAAGTAAAGTTTTGGAATTTTTGACAGACACATCTGCATGCAGATTTTGCAACAAAAATACATTTATTGCACTCGACCACTTTGCAACAGAAATACATTTACTGCACTAGACCCCAGTTTCTTGTCTGATCCAGTCCCGGTATGCTGTCACCCGAGTGTACACTCCTGGCATATTGGGCACGCCACACTGATAGCCCCAGCTCACTATCCCCACAAGAAACCAAAGCCGCCGTGAGTCTTCTTGAACGAGTGGGCCACCAGAATCTCCCTGAAGAAAACAAAATGTTCGATTATTTGCATGTAAAGACAAGCCCAAAATCTTGAGTCTATTTCTATGACAACAGAGGGAGTCATATCCATTCTACCCCTAGAATCAGGCGATTTTCTTTTGAAATAGTATACCGACTCACATGAAAATTACTATCTTTGAGTATACAAGTTATCCCCTGAGCAAGTCTGAAAAGATACACAAGTTGTCCAGACATCTTCATTTCCTGCCGGATGCCTCCTGCCCCTCTGATCTTCCTTTATCCAGGAAGCCTGCTCTAACCTGTTCCTCCCTTCTCTACTCTCCTCCATTCTAGCTTTGGGCGTGATTAGTTTCTTACTGGTTTAGCTCAATCATTTCTGCGTTGCTTCATAAAAGCTGATTTGTGGACCTCTTTGAACTTAGCACCATCTGTCAGCTTGTTTTAGCCACTGCACATGTCAGCAACTCTCACTGTGTTTGGATACTCCTTCAGTGTCTATTTCCCCAGCTCCACTACAAGGTTCATTAGGTAACAGAACTGAACCTGTGCTGGACACTGCTACAACCTAAGCTTCTGGCCCATAGGAGATGCTAAGGAAGCATTCAGTGAATTACTTTCTAGAAGTCTCATTTGTCTACCTTAGCACCCTGCATAGTATCTGCTGCATAATATTATCTTTAAAAAATATTTGGTGAAAAAAAATTCACATGGAAACAAGTAAAACACTCCTTATGGGGCCAGGGATTTAGCTTAGCGGTTCGGTGGCCTGCCTTGCAAGCACAAGGACCAAAGTTCAATCCCCAGTACCAAAAAAAAAAAAAAAAAAAAAAAAAAAAAAAAGAATTGATTACTGTTCTTTTTCAAGAGAAGCAGAATGGTACAAAGGAAAACACTCCTTATGGGATATTTACCAGTCAATTGTAATCAACAAACAACCAACAAATATTGATATATGTCATGGTTTGGTGTGGGAGACAAATTCAACATATTTTACACACTACATGATAAAATGATTCTGTGGGTACAGGAGCTAGGTATCTTGGGCTTGAGTCCCCCACTTTCCAGCCATGTGAACTTCAGTAAGCTATTTAATAAATCTCTGTGCCCCAACTTCTTTATTAGTAAATAATATTTTCTTTGAGTTTAAATGAGTTTAGCTCACAAAGCACTCTGAGTACACCTGGCATATAGGCAGTACTAACAAAAGTCAGCTATTTATTATTTCCACATGTGTGTCTAGGAAAGTTAGCTATTCATTTGATGCTCTGAGTAGTGAGTTTTTCTATACCCATTTAATCATGGGTCTAGACTGGGAGGAGGGTTGATGTGTGAATCACCAGCATGCTTGGAAGGCTCTGTGTGGGGCTGGCACCTCCTTCCTTTGGATGACATGTGATGGTTACGTTAACCACGTCCCATTATTTGCTGTTGCAGTGCATCTATTGCTACTTTTCCAAAGCCAACAAGGTGTTCTGCATGATGTCTTATCAAGAGTGGGCAAGCAAATGTAAAATAAGGGAGACTGACAGCTCTTGTACCCAGCTGTTTCATGCTCTGACTGAAGATGCGCCCCTTGAGCTGGTGTTCTCTGATCCAGGCCATAAAACCTGCAAGGTGCAGTCAATGCACTGCTAGGCTAGAAGTGGTAAACAGGAAGCATCTGAATTATTAAATACATTAACGAATAGTCTTTGAATTAATGAAAGCATGCATGAATACAAGAACTAAAGGTAGTTTTTATTTTTGAGACACAAACTGTGATAACCAAGCTGACTCCATCTACTGTGTGCTTGTGCTTGGACAGAGCACCCAAAACCCTGCATACTGATTGGCAGAACACTTGTTGCAGTCACACATTGTTTTTTTGCAGCTCACCTAGTATGTAAAACTTCCTTTTGTCCCCTCTAACCTGGCATAGTTCTGCTTCTGTAAAATTCTGCTTGCTCTCGTTTTCAGCCCTCCCCAACTGAAAGTATGATTTAAAAGGAGGAATCAAACTCTTAGGTGAAATAAATAAGACACGTGTAAATACAGACTGGTTTCTCTGGTGTGAAAAACTAAACGTGTATATAAGTATCAAAATGTATAATTGACAGTGTGAAGTATGAAGAAAAGGGCTAAAGTATAGGGGAAGTGGGAAGGGTAGGGAAAAGGAAATAAGGGGCAAAAAAAAAACATGAGAAAAGGAAAAAATGGAAACAAAGTCTTTGTAAATAGGGGAGGTTAGAAGGGGTAAAGGGAGGGAAGGGGCATGGGGAGAAATGAGAACCAAGATCTGTTATGTAAAGATACAAGATCCCAATGATAAATGTAACTGTACTGTGTATTTAAAATGTACCAATAAACTCAAGGAGAAAAAATAAAATAAAAGGAGAAGTCAAACCACTTCTCAATGCTGAGAGAACTTTCTGGGCACTAGTCCCCTCTCAGTCACCGGCTGTAAAGAAAACAGACTCAAATCTGGCTCAGAGTGTGGCTCATCTCTATAGTTCCAATATGCTTGCCTATAACGAAACAGAACCAGGGAAGCCCATGGTAGAACACAGGGAATATTTTATTGTGAGTAATGGCTTGAACTGGACTCAAAGAAAAAGCAGAATTTGTATACTCAGAAAGTGAGGGGCAGCATTGAAATAAAGCCTGAATAATACCTTTTTTTTTTTTTTTTTTTGGTACCGGGGATAGAACTCGGGTCCTTGCACTTGCAAGGCAGGCCACCGAACCACTGAGCTAAATCCCCAGCTAGTAATACCTTTTTTATATATTTATTTTTTGATAGTACTGGGGATTGAAACCATGGCCTTGCACAGAGCTGCATCTCCAGCCCCTCTAGACAATTTTTGTTTGTTTCTTTAAGTTGAGAAAGGATTTCATTAAGTTGCCAAGGCTGGGCTCCAACTTATGATCCTCCTGCCTTGCAGAATTCTGGGATTATAGCTATGTGCCACTATGCCTGGTTGGGTAACACCCCTTTAAGTCTCATGAAGGTCCTTAAGTCAGTTTTGATCAGATCTGTAATTGTCATTGTGGAGGTTTTATTATGTGATTGGAGAATTCTTTGAAAAACGATCATAAAATTTGAGTTGATGTTCAGGACTAGCAGTAACAATAAACAGAAAGGTCAGCAAGAACTGCCAAACACACAGACACCTGCACTTAGAGGGTTTAAAGGTCTGAGTGGGTAACCCATAGTGTCTTGGAAATTAAGAAACAAATCTCCATCTCACACAATTTGTAGGTGATAAAAAATTTTCATTTTTGGGGAAAATGCTCATGGACTGCGATTCTGGCATAAATTGTAAATACTACTTACCCATTCTTAAATGTGAAAGTAACATTTGGTGTGAAGACCCAACCTTATCTTTTTGTATACATTTCACCCGGGAAAGCAGTAGGAGATTCCCGTATGAAGCAGAATATTTAAAAGAATGTCTAATTTCTGACACTAAGTAGCTGTTCTTGTGGCTGTATGGGGCTGGATTTCCAACACAAGAACATTAAAAACAAATCACTTTATTTAAAAATTAAAAATTTATTCCAATTGCTGCAAAGTGAGAAGTACATATTTATTATTTACTTTTGCATATTTGGTTAAAAATTATAGCCTAGATTTAAATGGTTTCTTTTCCATTTGTTCTATTACGCAATTGTGGGAGGTCATATAACTCAGGATTTTGTATAAATTTCCTACCTTCCATGTGCTTCAGGACTTATTTCAAAATTTCATTATTATTTGTTGAACTTGAAAAACTATTTTTGTCATAAGTTGACAACAATGGTATACATGTATGGGATAGAAAATAATGCTGTTTAAGAACATAATGTGGAATAATTAAATCAAGATAGCTAACATCTTCATTACTTCAAATACCTAATATTTTTCCTAGTGCAAATATTTGAAACTTATTGTCAGCAATTTTGAAGTATATAACACTATTATTACAATGCTATATATTTGCCACACTGTACCAGAGTGTTTTATTTAACCCTTCCACAGCAGTTAAAAGTTCATTTTTTTCATGAAAAACTTTGTAAGATAATTTTATTTCTTAAACTTTGATTATGAGCTTTTGGAGATCAGGACTATGTGTCTTAATTGTTCTTTATGCTTGGCACAATATGGTATGCTAAGAATACCCATGAGCTTCCTCAAAAGGCGTGATGCCTCTGAGGAAGCTGTCTTGGGCTTACCTGGCATGCGTCCACTGCACCTGTAAGTAACCCAGCACACAGCATTCCAGGCAAGATGGCTCCGTTATAACTGGAGGGTGCATTACATTCACTAGTACTTATTATTCTGACTTGTCCTTGCCGTAGTTGTGTGACTGTGTTGCCTATTTAGTATAAAAGCAGAAATAAGATATGCTTCAGAGTGTGTAAATTAATAACTCTACTAAATTTGAGCAGGAATAAGTGCTCTGCAAACTTTAGTCCCTATTTATCAAGGCAGATATTTGAAGATCTTTGTAGGAATCTCTTTCCAGCCAAAATTCCCATAGGAGAGAAGGAAACTCCCTTAGACAGATGAGTTTTGCTTTTCTTTTTTCCTCTTTTATGTTAGTTTTGTGATACAGTGCCACTTAGACTTTTAGAGAAAACAAATTTAATGTTTTAAAATTGACTAATAACTTTTAAATTATCCACTGACTGACTCTGATTAATCTTTAATCTAGCAGCAAAAGAGAAATTGGTCGGGCTTCAAAGGAGCTAGTTCATTTTATATTGGTGTCCCTTCAAAATAGTACTGTTTTTCATGCCGAACACAAATATTATCTATGACACCAACCTATTTTATGCAAAATAGTGCAAAGAAACATTCTTTTGGGGGCAATTTAGGTTTTATGCTCTTCGTTGGAGAAACAATCTACAGCTGGGGTAAAAGTTCCAGGGTGTTGTCAACATTATTCTTCTGTTTCTTAGCTGATACATTTATTGTCTCATTGGTTTTGTAGCTAGACTCTACTGGTTCTTTCACACTGTCCTCACTTTAATTTTATTTATTCAATAAGCAAGTGTGAGTAATGCTTATGTATGTATGGTATTGCAAGGCTGGCAGGAAATAATAGCTTCACTTCAGAACACCTTAAAGGGAAATTAATACCTTAGGGTTGTTAAATATTAGCCACTGTCCTATTTATTCGCCCTCTCCCTTTTCTTTATAGTGAAGTCATTTGAGTCCTACAGAATCTCTGGATTAGTAAACAGTTTGTTTCTTGGCATTGCCCTATTACTGCTCTTCTCCCTGTATATTTTTTGCTTTACTTTGCTTTGCTTACACTGCTAAGCAAATTGAGAACCAGCCAATGTTTCGGCTGTTCACAGTATATGATGATTTCACCTGTAGAACCTGCCTGTCTTTCACATTTCCTAATTAAAAAAAAAAATATATATATATATATATAAAATAGCAAATCGCAGAAGACCATGCTATTGTTAAATTTTAGTTTTTTTTTTTTTCCTGGAGACACTTACCAGCATAAGTTAGTGAGCCCCATCCTGTTACATAAGCAGTGGAACCAGGGCTGACACTCTGGGTGGCTGCAGGCAGACACACCCGGTGGATATCTCTGGTGAAGGTGACAGCCCTCTCCAGCTGCACAGCTGCAATGTCATTCTCATGAGTTGCAGGTGTGTGATTGTGATGGATGGAAATAGTCCTCACTCTCACTCTCAGTCTAGGGGCTCTTGTGGAAACACCAAAGGTGGCAGTCCATTGTTGAGGATTAGAATAGCTAAAAAGAATATGAAAGCATGCTATGTGAAGACGGAACTTGAAAGCACTGTAAATATTTGAACTTTGTATTTGCTGAATCTCCCCTCACCTCAAATCTGGGAACTACTCGACTGTCATCTTTTTGCTGTATATTCCTATATTACAAACTACTAAATATACTGATCTCCTCACTGGCAGAATGAATGGTCATTTGTGTAAGGAAGCAAAACAGTTTTAGCAAATATGTCTTGGCATTTTCTATTCTAATAAGGATGTTCAACATTTGATCACTAGCACAACATAAATCTTCCCTTTGACCTCTTACTATTTCACACTCTGCTATTCAAGAAACTTACAAAGTCTGATATAGTGGTTATTTTAATTTAAACTCATTCTTTTGAATCATAATTTTCCCCCTTTTCTTTTGCGTTGAGAAAGAAGCTTTATTTACATAATGCTAAGGGTCATTCTTATGAATGCAGGAATGATTTTTATGTGCTAAGTGCTATGCTAGATACATATGTACATATGTGTGTATACATTTGTGTACGTATGTACATGTTTATCTGTATATATATGTGAAAAGAGATAGAGGAAAGCACTGACATAATAAATATAGGAAATTCAGAATCTAATATTATGACCTAGGAATTAGAACTTTTTAGCTAAACCCTCAAAACATGTACCATATGATAAAAACGGATGGATTTCATTAGGTTACATTTGAACATACCATGGACAAGTTTAACAGGTGGATGAGAAGTCATGAGAAAATATTCAAAATGTTTAATATCTAGAATTTTGTAGAATATATCAAAAAAATGTGTAAATCTATAATAAATGGACAGCAAACCATTATAAAATGGCCAAAGAATCTTAACAGGTAATTCATGAAAAGGGAAGCCCAAACAACTTGTAGATGTATAAAAAGATACTCAAACTTGCCAGTAATCAGAGATGGAAATGATAATAATGAACATCTAATGTCTATTAATAAGAATTATGAAAATGAAATGAGAAATGTAATACCATGGGTTGCTAGAAGGGACTGTAAGACGCCTCTTGCATTACTGGTGAAGATGTATGCATTTGGAAAGCACTCTGATACCTAACCAGACTGTATATGCACTCATGGGTGTGTATCACTGAGAAATTCCTCATGTTCATAGAAGGGCGTTGCTGTGTTGATCTGAAGCATCTGTGTCTCCAGTGCAGCAGTGTGCAGAGGTGGGCATTTGGGGAAACAGTTTGGTCAGGAGGGCTCCGACTTCATCAGCAGATTAATCCACTGATGAGTTTATAATAGGATGGATGTTGGGAGGAGGGGAGATTCAGAAAAAAGGAATAAGTCCTTGGGGGCATGCCTTGGGCTTATCTTGTTTGTTTGTTTCTTTTCCTCCTCCTCCTCCTCCTCCTCTCTTCTTATTCTCTTCCTCCTCCTTCTCCTTCTCTGTCTCTTTCTTCTTTTTCTTCTTTCTCCCCACCAGCTGCCAAAAAAGTGAACAGCGGTGGCCCCTGCCATGGTGCTATGAATCACCAGAGCCCAGAATCAATAGAGCCAAGTGACTATGGACAGAAATACCTGCACTATGAACCAGAATATACCTTTTTTCTTTTAAGTTGATTTTTCTCAGGTAATTTTTCACAGTGACAAACAAACAAATACAAACTAACATAGAAACTATGAAGATGATTGTGTGTGAGCTCCTTGTGGAAGTGAGAACATACAGCAACCTAGCTGGATGAGGAAGTACAGTGGCTGCCTACTGTGGGTTACTATGCAGTAGTGGAACAGATGAAAATTCTCAGGACTGAATGAAAATAATAGGAAACAATATGAGACTACAGACAGGGCTATTTTATAAGTTAAAGGCATATAAAAACACAAAAACAACTCTTTAGGTTTTGTAGGTACATGCATTCTTTTTTCTTTTGTTGCACTGCTGTAGAATGAACCCAGGGCCTCATGCTTGCCAGGCAAGTGTTCTAATGCTAAGTTATATCCCCAGCCCTAAGGTAATTTAAAGGCTTATTTCAAATATAGTGATATGAAGTTTTTGGGGTGAGGAGGACCAGGAATGACAGGAGAAGGATCTTGTGCATACTGATGGAAAAGATCTATGACTAGGAAGGCTGATTAACTTAATATTGCTTCAAACAGTAATGAAAACAAAATGTAAGCCAATAATAATTTAAGATTTGTGTGGAGTTCAGATAGTGGAATTAATACAAAAACAATGATCATATGTTTAAGAAATACTTTTATAAGGTACAGCAGCAAATGTAAGGGTGAATTTTAGTTAAATATTCTGAAGAAAATGTTTAAAGAACGAGCAAATCCACTATTGTTTTTACATTCAATTTTCTTTTGCTCAGTGTTTTTACTGACATTTTAAGAGACTCTTCTTCCACTCCTCTCTCTCTCTCTCTCTCTCCGATTCAATGAGTGCAGCTGTGATTTTCACTAATTGTAGCTCAAAAAGTCATTGCTAGATGTTTAGTTTGCATGGAGAATGGCATAAGTCTCTGGAAATAAAAATATAAATAACTATAGTCTCTACCTTTGAGGAGTTCTGCACATTAGTGCAAGAGACCATTATTGAGAAGTGTACTATCATAAATCATAAAGACTACTGTAAAAGCTAAGAAAGTTTCCTTGAGAATAGAACAGGGTGGTCAGAGATTATTAAGGAAAGTTTCCAAGAGGAAGTGACAATTCGATAATAATAACTTCTATGAACCATGGTGTAAGGTTGGTCATATCCTGAGCAAAAACTTTTGGTTGTTCTCAGTGACACTGGATCTTTGGAATTTACAATGCATTTAAAAAGCTAATTTTCTTGATAGTAAGCATTTGAGATAAGGTTCAGTCTGAAAACATCTATAAACAGGTTTCAATGGAAATCTCAAAAATGCGAAAATAAAGGAAAAATTGTTGAGCTCAAACAAAGCAGATGCAGGTGTTATAATCAGCCATGGCATCCTTGAGGCTTTGTCAAAATACTGATAGGAGTTCCTGTTTTCCTGATAAATCTGTCCTGGTTTATCATACTTGATAGCCTTGAATTTGTTTGTGTTCTTTGCCATTTTTTTTTTTTGCAGTTAGATGTTTTTAAGAGACATTGTAAATATTGCTTGAATTATTTTTTTCTCTTTAAAGTGTGACTTGTATTGTAGGCAAAGCAGGAGAAATGAACATAAAAGAATAAAATGAGAAACAAATGAACTGTCCCTACTTCCTTGCAATTGAACAGCTAAGAGAACTCTAGGTGATTCCATGATACAATACAACTGAGAGTATGAATGCAAAACATAAAAGAAATAGAAGGTAACAAAGCAATGCCCCAGGTCACTAAGTAATTGAACAGTGGTAATCTCTGGGTTAGAAAGACCTAGTCTGGGACTTCACTGAGACATTCCAGGCTATTTTGTGGCCGTGTCTTCTTTACTGAGATTAAAATGAAGAGTTGGGCATCCTTATTCCTTTGGGGCTTTGGGAGGCTGGTCCTCTATGCTGATTTGTAGCTACAGGTTTTGCCTCGCACTTTCATACCTCACAGTGCTGCCACATTGTTTCTTTTGAACTGGAGATTGAATTCAGGATCTTGTACTTATGAGGCAGGCTGTAGCGCCACTGAGCTAAATCCCTGGCCTTGTGCTGCCTCATTGTTACTTTGCCTCAGATATGAATTTGTGCTCCACATTGGGCACCATTTGTCATAGTGTATAACCTTGGAGGCACAGAAGGTGGAAAAGATTACTTGGAGATAAGACTTAGTTCAATCACTGAGAGCACAAGAGAGGCTGCTCCAAAAAGACTCATGAAAACAGCAGCAAGGTGAGACCTTGTAACTTAAGGACAGGAGAACAAAGATGTAGAAGAAAAGCATTGAGAACCTTTCTATAGGTGTTTTGGTCAGGGGACAGGAAAGGAATGGGATGGTTTTTTGCATGACATGCCAACCTAATTTCAGCAATCTTATTAGGTAGGGCCAAAAGGGACCCAATGGCCAAAGCAAACATCACTGAAGACATCTGGCTTTTGATTCTGCTGACTGTTGCCTCTGCAGTTCTGCTTTAAACTTAACCATACATTCCAGGAGCCCAGGAACTATTGTACCTTTCAATTTTCACTTCAAATGCTCCTTTCACCAGAGTCTCCCCACATTTGGGTTGGGTATCAGTATATGGTTCATGTAGTTTACCAGCTCTAGTGGTTCCATCATGGCAGTGAGTAGAAAGGCTAATGTAGGCAAAATTCAAAGATATTTTCCTGGGTAATAACTTGTGATATTTGTAACTGTGGGTTTCACTGCAGTGATAGTCTTTTTTATTTTTTTGTGATGCTGGGGATTCAATCTTAGACCTTTACACTGAGATACATCCCCAGCCCTTTTTTACTCTTAATTGTCACTATGTCATAAGTTGCCCAGGCCCCAGCTCAGACTTGTGATCCTCTGGCTTGAGCCCCACAGAATTCTGGGAGGAATTCCTGTGTGTGTGTGTGTGTGTGTGTGTGTGTGTGTGTGTGTGTGCATGTGTATGTATTGGGCATTGGCCCTGGGTCCTTCTGCATTCTTTTTTATTTTGTGAAGGGTCTTTCTAAATTATTCAGTCTGACCTCAAAGTTGTTATCCTCTGACCTCAAAGTTGATAATTTCTTACCACAGCCTTCCTAATAGCAAGGATTATGGGTGTGTGCCCCTAGGTTGGAGTTTAATTTAGATTTGATAGGTGGGTCACAAAAGCAGTTAGAATCCAATCCTATTTTGCTTGCATCCTTAGTTAAACTAAGAGCCTATTAAATCCAGCCATTGGGATTTATAGTTCCTACACTTGGGTGTGCTTTGAAATCGATTATCTACCTTTCTTGCTTTTCAGCCTTTCAAGTGTCAATGATTAAAATGTTGTTTTTTGGTGAATTTTGTTTATTGTATTACATTGGATACAGCAATAAAACTGCCAATCTATATAAAATGGTATAATTTTTTGAGTATATTTGAGTAAATGTCTGATTTATTCAGTCTATAAACATTGAATTATGAAATACTATAAGAAAAGTTTAGAATAACCAGGTTTCTTAACATTTTTGTTCATAATCTACATACTAGTTTTATTAAATTTTAGTCCCCCTTAATTTAATGAACACTTGTAAAAAGAACTGTATTAAAATCTAATAATCTCAAATCTAAAACGCTCTTCTTAGAAATTGTGAACATTTCTGAGAAAGGTGGCACATGATTGCAGTTGGAGCTACTAGGGAAACCAAGCCAGGAGGATTACAATTTCGGGACCAGCCTGGGAAATTTAGTGAGATAGTGTCTTTAAAAAGCGAGCTGGAGATATAGCCCAATAATAAAGCACTTGGTTAATATGTTAGTGAAAGAAAGAAATTGTAAAGTATTGAAAAAAAGAAATTGTGAAGGTTTCACTGAATTCAATAGGAAGAAATGGAGATTTGGAGAGGATATTAGCACTACAGGAGAATCAACAGGTTGATTCTCATAGGGCAGTGTTCATAGGTGGGAAAATGTAGACAGTGTTTACAAGAACAAAAAAATGCTGTTAGCCTGAAGCTTAAAGTCCAGGCTTTAACAAAGCAATTTGGATTGGTTATACTATGGAGGACTCTGGGTGTGAGGTAAATAGGGTAGCAGCAAGTTATTGAAAAAATCTGAGAAGAGAAGAGCTACGTTAAAGGGTACATCTAAGCTTACCACCACTTGTCTGATCTTTTTTAGTTTAAATTCCAACAATTGTTGGAGTCTAGGATGCTCTCTAATTAGGTAGGTTTGAAATTAGCAGATTTTCATCATGCTGAAGTCTAAAACCCTATTAGTGTGTCCTTTTATTTATACTAACAGGCTACCTACTTCCCACTGGCAGCCAATAATCTAGTATAAATAATGAGTTTTAGTCATTTTAATTAAGAATTCTTGTAAATTGTCTAAATTCACTTTACTGAAGCTACTCTTAATCAATGATCATTGTTTTGGTGTATTCTAACTCCAACATTAGATTATAAGCTCCCTTAAGGCAGGGGTAGTGTTTTATTCATATTAGTAGCTCTACAGTACATAATTCTGTGCTCATCCTAAATATTCAGTCATTTTTGGGTGAATAAATTTATGGCATTTGGAAGTCACTAGGTCAGCCAGCCATCAGCCTGCTGATCAGCTTCCATTATATAATATACAAATCTTGAACAACAAAAAATCAACATATGTTTACATTAGCATATTCAATCTCACTAATAACACTCAGACATATATTACAATAGTCTCTAATTTGAAAAAAAAAAGAGGGAGAGGGAAGTTCAGCAAAATCTCTAAACTTTCATCTCTAGGATTTAAATGAAACATTCTGACATATAGACTTGTTATTTCCCTTGATGGTATACTATTATGTTAAACAGAGAACTACCAGTAAATTAGCAGGCTAAAGGAGAGACACACTTTTGCTTTCATGTATAGAAAGAAAAGACTCACTAAATTTTTGCACTGAATTATTTCTGGGCCCTAGCCAATCACGTTCAATCCTAAGGTCAGTGGTGTGTCTGCAGGTACCTGTCTGACCTGATTATTTCTCGGTGAGTGGGAGGTGCAGCCTCACCTTCTGAAGCAGTGAGCTGCTGTCAGGACCCACAGGTTACTGATCAGGACCCCTCCACAGTGGTGGGCACCGTTGACCTGCAGACTGACTTGCCATGGCCAATCGCCCTCCTCAGCTTGAGTACCTCCAATGACTCTCTCTGCAGACAGTGTAATGAGGTCTGGACGGGCCCCACATGCTGAGGAGAAAAGGGTATTGATGTGAAAGAGGTAACTATTCACTTGGTTCACTTACATTTTGGTGATTGCTGCGGGCCTTCTCCACCAGTTAGGACTTTCTGTCTTTTTCCCAAGGACATGCTCAACTTCCCAAAGCAAACAATATGCTGTACTTTTAGAGTAACAAGTGTGAGTACTGTTGCCTATTGACTGCATTCTAGAGAAAATTTATGACCTTAATTCACATGCGGGCTTCAACTTCCGGGACAACTTCGGAATTGTTTGGAATGGTTCATCAATGAGGAGTGAGATACACCAGTGTTAGAGATCCCAGCTCAGCTACAGACTCCTAGAAAAATTTATTTCCTCTCATTAGACCTTTTCTTCAAATTGTGGTCTGTGACTCTGTAGCATGGGTATTCCCTGGGAGCTTGCTAAAAATGCTGACTTTCAGACTCACACTAAGGAATAAATCAGAAGTTGTCTTTTGATAAGAGATGTGTGTGCCCACTTACGTTGTGTAAAAACCAGGAAGCCTCCTTAGTGGTGCTGTGGTTTGTTGCGGAGGTTCTAGTTCCTCTCTAGACCTGACTGAGTCTGATCAAACATGTGTGCAAAGGAATGGCTCTTGGGCAGGAGAAGATTCTCTAGGGTAGTTGAGGGATTTTAGCATCTAGGTTTATTTGTGTTGTAAGAAGCCCATGAGCAACTCAGTAATTGAAGTTGAAAGAGAATGAGAATCACTCAATTCCTCTTAATATCAATTTCTATGAATTTTTATTCTCTAGTCTACTACTAAGAAATTAGATGTAAACCACCAACAATTTCAATTCCTGGACTAGCTTCTCTAGGGTAGTTGAGGGATTTTAGCATCTAGGTTTATTTGTGTTGTAAGAAGCCCATGAGCAACTCAGTAATTGAAGTTGAAAGAGAATGAGAATCACTCAATTCCTCTTAATATCAATTTCTATGAATTTTTATTCTCTAGTCTACTACTAAGAAATTAGATGTAAACCACCAACAATTTCAATTCCTGGACTAGCTTTGAAGCACTGCCCTGCTTCGAAAGAATAACAACTCAGAAGCATTTTTTTTTTTTTTTTTGCAAATTCCCCAATATAGGACCAGAATTCCATTAAGAATATACATGGAACTTTGGTTCCTGTGCTGCTTCCTCCAAATAAATTCTCTAGTGAATTATTTAAGCATATTATATCCAAAATAATACTGAGTTAAATATTGATGAAATTGAAAAACACCCACGGTGTAGTACAACTCTGTAAAATTACTTAAATTTCTGAGATAGGCCAGAAATACTGGTACACTGAACTACTTTTCAGCTCTAATCTGTTGGCCAGAGAGGTAAATTCTGTGTTTCTAGCCTGAGAGTACATAGATAGTGTTGAACATAGTGACTTTCCCTGCATGTAAGACTTTCAAAAAGTGTTTTTTATTATATCTCACGATTAACCTGAATCCACAAGAAAGCATGCTATTCTGGTAGACAGGAAAAGTTACATAAATGGTGTCATGAAATATATCTTACAACTCTACATAAATGCCATCGTAGAACCAGGAAATTAAAAGATTCCCCCAAATGCAGAGAATATGTCCATAGTCCAATCTTGAGTAACTAGTTGGTGATACTCTTTTGCTACTTCATTTTTTTTCCCTAACAGGAGCTGAAATAGCTTAAACATTATTCTACGGATCAGCAGTGTCTTGTTCCAACAAAGATCAACCACCGTGACCCTAGACTAAAGACATCAACACCATAGACACTGCTATGGCAAAGGGCATAACTTTAACTTCTTATATTTTGGCCAAGATTATTTATAAAATAAATTCAAAACTTACCTTGAGTCTATTCAGTTTATTTAGACCAGAGAAACTATTTGGTATTTACACATGTGTGACTTATTTATTTCACTGAACTGCAATAATACATAAGATTCTAATAAGATTACTGACATTGTGAAATGGGAAGAAAGGGGCTAAAGGTGTAGGGAAGGTGTGATGGATAGGGGAAGGGTAATAAGGGAAAAGAAAAAATGTGAGATAATGAAAAGATGGAAATAAAGTGGTTGTAGATGGGGAGGGGAGGAGGGGATGAAGGGAGGGCAGGGACAAGGGGAAAAAATGAGAACCAAGACCTGTCATGTAGAGGTATGAGATCCCAACAATGAATCCCTAAATCCCTACTGTATCCCTAAAATGTACCAAATAAACTCAATTAAAGCTGAAAAAAAACTTACCTTGAGTCAAAATATTTTCTGTATCTTGGTCAGTAATTGCTGGGGGAAAAGAATAATCAACAAAATACAAGTTAAAATAATTTCGCCTTGATATCTTAAAGTGCAGGCTAAGAATCTCTGGGGTTACTGAAATTCAGATTCCTAGATTCCACTTCAAATCTGCTAAAAGAAACTCTAAATCATGCGCTTTAAAATTCTGTAACCTTAGCCATAACCTTGGCACAATTTATTGTTATGCACACTAAAGTTTGTGCTTAAATTTCTTATCAAATACTTAAAAGATTTCTTTGCTCTCGAGTCACTCAATTTAGTTGGGAAAACAGAGGCATAAATAAGTCACTGAGATGCAGTGTGATAATATAATAAGAGAAGTTAATTGTTCATTTATCAGAATATAACCATAAGTATACATTGGTGTATACATATATTACTCTACTGATATTCTTTGAGGTGCCAAAGGTACAACAGTGAGCAAAATGTAAGGGCTCTATCTTCACATTATTTTCATGTAGAATTAATCATAGAATCACTTAGATAAATACACATGCAGAGTTGTTACGGTTTGGATATAGATGTCCTCTCAAGCCTCATGCAGTCATGGGTGGGTGAGTCTAGTGTGTGTGAGGCTAGGATTAAGGGCATGTGATTACTAAGCCACTACATGTGAGTGATGGGTTTGGCCCTGCCATAGTCCTGGTAGTTGAATAAGATAAAACGAGCAGAAAGACACTCTTAAGGTCTCTTGTTGCCTTCGCTACCTTGTGTGTGCCATGTTGTTTCTCCTCTGTGATACCTGTTTACCCTCCCTGCCTTGGAGCTAGCTGATTATCGACGGAAGCCTCTATGAACTGTAAGCTAAATAAACCCCTTTCTGGTTAACTTTGGGTATTGGGTATTCTATCTCAGCAGTGAGTGAAATGTAAAAAGTGGAAGGGAAAGAAAAGAGAGTAATTTTTACCAGAGAGGATCACAGAAGTTATCAATGGAGGAAATGACATTTAAGTTAGTGGAAATAATCTTTGCTCTGTATTTCGAAAACCTAAAAGGAAAATTGCATGCAGACAAGAGGGGAAAAGACATTCCAAAGGGCTGCACAGTGGGCTAAACACAGAGTTACAAGGTGGCTGTGCAGTAGAACTAGGACATGTGCCGCTGCAGCGGGTGGTGGACCAGCCGGCAAAGACAGCCGTGTCATTATCATATGGGGAAGCTTTGGTGCTCCCAGTTCCAGGACTCCTTGCAAGACAGGCTCCTGGCATGTGCAGCAGTCATCTCAAACTCCATGAACCTGGTTTACATATGATTCACACCTCACGGTACTTCAGTCATTGACTCCTCAGTCAATGTACCATGTCCCCAGGGAGCTAGAAATCATCTCAAATTCCCCCTTTCTCATCCTTCTCACAACTCGATCTCCAGGCTCTTTAACTTCTAACCCCAATTGTCCTCTGACTTAGCCCGCTCCTCACTTCCCCTTCTGTTATTACTGAAGTTCATGCTTTGATCATTGGACACTAGCACTACTGTAATGACAAACTTTCTTAAAATAAAACATTTCTGTGCTTTTTTCAATTCTTTTACCCACACCATACCAGATTGGTCTTTTCTTTTTCTTTCTTTTTTTTTTTTTTAATTTGCTGTTTGTTGGCGCATACTATGTATACAATAAGATGACATTTATCATCCAGAATTTGTACCTTTACATGATATATCTTGGTTCTTATATTTCCCCATTCCTCTGACTTCCCTTCACACCCCACCCCTCCCTTTTTACAAAGACTTTGTTACCACCTTTTCCTTTTCTCATATTGTTTCCTTTCATTTCTTCCTTTTCCCCTATCCTTCCTACTTCCCCCTCCCCTTTGGACCTTTTATTCCTAATTTAAACTATCTATTATACATTTTGATCCTCATTTACACTTTCAGTTTCTCATACCAGAGAAACTATTTGGTATTTACACAGGCATGTCCTATTTATTTCACCTAAGAGTATGGCCTCAGTACAGCATAGTACCGGCATAGAAACAGACCCGAGGATCAATGGAACAGATTAGAAGATGCAGAAACATCTCCAGACACACACAGCCACCTCATCTTTGATAAAGAAGCCAAACACCCTTACTAGAGGAAAGAGCCTCTTTAATAAACAGTGCAGGAAAAATTGGATTTCCACTTGCCAAAGATGGAAACTAGACCCATATCTCTGACCATTCATTAAACTAAATTCAAAATAGATCGAAATCTAAGTATTAAAACAGAAACACTAAATCTGCTGGAAGAGAGGTTAGGTAGAACTCATGAAGAGACTGGTAGAGTAAAAGACTTTATGAACAAAACCTCAGCTGCACGTGAGCTAGCACAAAGAATCAACAACGGGGATCTCATCTTATTAAAAAGCTTCTGTACAGCAAGGGAAACCACTAACAGAATAAAGAGACAACCCAAAATGTCAGACTGATCTCTTTTTTTTTGTACTGGGGATCGAACTCGGGTCCTTGCACTTGCAAGGCTGATTGATCTTTTTTAAAAGTGTAGATCAGATCTCTCTTTAACATCTGAAAAATTTAGTGAGAAATCAGTGTTCTTTGTTTCCATAAGTATAAACATCTCAAGATAGGTTTTCTTGTGATCTAAAATCAGTTTATATAAAGTTATCTCCAGTGAGAAAATACATGCATACACAATGTTTGGGTGACATTTGCTTTGACAGCATCAGTGGAGCTAACTCATCCTTTTGGAACCAGGGAACAAAGAAGAGGTGGTCAGCCTTCCTCACTCTTTGAACCTGGGAGGCTTGAGTTTGAATTTGGAATGCCTACATGCTGTCTGAGTTTGAGTAACTATCTGTTCTAAATTGGGAGAGTAAAAGTGTCTATGGGATTTGGAGATTGTGAGGATTACACAAAGCAAAGATGCATAAAGGACACTTAAAACTGTTCCTAAAAAAACAGTAAGAGCTTTTTAAATAAGTTCTTTGATGACAGTGAAGAAAATGATGATGACAGTGATACAAATGAATGGTCCCAGCAAGCCTCCCTTCATTGTTCTGCCAAAACATCATGTTAATTATAGTTTATTCGCTTCTTTCCATGTCCTCCTACCTGGCAGTTTTCTTTCTCTCATCTCAAAATATGGGATCCTACTCCTACTTCAAAGTCCATCCATCTGCTTTTTACGGAGAGATACCAAACAGTCTGGTATTTTCCTCTCCTGGATTTCCTTAGTGGTGTTTTTTACACTGGGTGCTTGATCATACATTCCCTGAATTGTCAAGTCTGATCTTGATTGCTATCGTGGATTGGTTTATCTTTTGCTTCAGTTAGATTAAGGGGTCTTGGGAGGTGGAAACCACATTGTCCAACATGGTGTTGAACAAAATATGAGCATTTGGCAAGTGGTTTTGGAAGAATTCCCTAATATGTAGGAACAGAGGTAATAGTCAGTTGGGTATCAGTGAGTAAGGACACAGAAAGGCCATGGACTTTGGAGCAATATCTTGGAGATCTTCCCAGTGCCAAGCATTAGCTCCTTAGTTGCATCCAGTTGGGGAATGGGGACATGGGGGACAACTTCATGGTGCTAATGCAGTGACTGCAAAAAAAATAGGAGAGGATTCCAATCTTTTAACAGCGAGTAACTGCCATAGCAGGTGCATAATGGTCCAAAGTGGGAGCCAAAAAATGTCTTTATATCTTAAACTCATTTGAAGGAAATTATGGCTTCTTAAACTAGTATTAAATGGCCAAGTTGGAAGAGTGTCCTTTATTACATAATTATTTTCTTTCAGTCATGTAACAATGATATATTGAACATCTTTTATGTACTAGATCCTGGATGGCAGGACAGTAGAGTGAACAAGGCAAAGGGGTTCTTGCCTTTAGGAAGTTTGCAGAACAGGATGAAGCCAAAACAAAAACCCATAAAATATACAAATCACCTGTTTATTTTATTTTTGATAAATATTACAAAAATGAAGGCATTTGGGGCCTGCGCGACAACAGACCAGGAAGGCCCCAAAGACCCCAGAGGGGTTTTTTTTTTTCAGCTGCCTGCCTGCCTGCCTGCCTGC
>NW_022900947.1:52800231-52811415 GCF_012274545.1 Fukomys damarensis
GATATACTCCTAAGTGAAATAAATAAGTCCCACATGTGTAAATACCAAATAGTTTCCCTGGTGTGAATATTCTGCAACAATGCATAAGATTCTAATAAGATTACTGACATTTAGAAATGGGAGGAAAGGAGCTAAAGGTGTAGGGAAGGTGTGATACGTAGGGGAAGAACAAAAAGGGAAAAGAAAAAAATGTGAGAGAATGAAAAGATGAAAATAAAGTGTTTGTAGATGGGGAGGGGAGGAGGGGGTGAAGGGAGGGCAGAGGTAAGGGGATAAAAATGAGAATCAAGACTTGCCATGTAAAGGTACATGATCCCAACAATGAATGTAACTGTACTGTATCCCTAAATGTACCAATAAACTCAATAAAAAAAAATGAAGGCATTTGTAAGATCAATCATTAATTAAATTAGTCTTTGACCCTGAGCATCTATTTATTTTTCTAATAGCAGGTCTACAAATTGAACATCAGACAATAATGTACCACATGAAGAGTGTTGGAGGGATAAACAATAATGAATTTTTAGCAAATAAAGTTTAATATATGAATGCTTAACTAGCCTTTAAATCTTAGAATATTTATGTCATCCTGGTTAGGATGGGTCTCATCAAAAAGACAAAATGTGATGAATGTTGATGAGGATATGGAAAAAGGGAAGATTTCATAATTCACTGGTGGGACTGTGACTCATATAGCCACTATGGAAAACAGTTGGCTCAGAAACTAGAAATAGAACTATCACATAGATTCAGCTGTTTCACTGCCTGGATATGTATTCACATGAATTGAATCAGCTTTAAAAACATCTGCATCTCATATTTATTGCAGCGCTGTTCACAATAGCAAAGACATGTATGTGGCTTAGGTGATCACTGATGGAGGAATGTGAAACAACAATGGTATATAAACCTAATGGAATATTATCTAGCTCTAAAGAGAATGAAATCTTGAAGTGGAGGAGATTGAGTTAAGTGAAAGTAAGTTGAGCACAGAGGAAGCAGATATTGTACATTCTTATCTATAAGAAGGAACTAACAGAATTGACCTCAAAAAAAGCAGAAAATGAGGCCTGCCCTTTTGACCCAGCACACCAGAGGAGCCTGGCAGCAGCTTGTGAATCTCTGGTAGGCCCATGCATTTGATCCAATGTGCAAGAGGAGCCCAGCAGCAGTGGGCGCCAACACAGTGGTGTTCATGCCCCACCCCACCAACAAGAGAAAGAGGGCATCTTTGAGGTTCCTAGATGAAGATTGAAGCCCAATGGAAAAGTGAAGAAGATTGCGATAAAGGCACACCACATGACCACAGTTGGTAAGTCAGAGAGACCTCACATCAGAAGCTGGTCTAACTTCAGGAGAAAGACAGCTGGAACCTGCAGTAGAACCTTGCAGAGTTCAACCTAGCAGGAGGTCAGAGATCTCAACTTGGGCCTTGCAGCCAAAAATCATCCTGAACCTCAGAGGACAGCTGCTGGCTTGCTGAGACTAATTAACTTAGACCTGTACATTCCTGCCCGTGCTGTCTATTGTGGCAAAAAAGGCATACCCTGAAGGAGGCCCTCTGTTTCTATTTGTATTTTTTATTTTCAAAGTAATATTTTTCTCTTATCTTCAATCATTTAAATTTTTTTAATCTATTTTTTCTTTTCTCAAATATTTTTCTTTTTTAAACTGCTCTCTCTCTCTCTCTCTCTCTCCCCACCTTGATCTGCATTACTCTCCCTTTTTGTTCCTGTTCCTATCCTAATGTGAATTTATTTTCTTTCTTTTCCTTTTCTTGTCTTTTTCCTTCTCTCACTTGCTATTAGTTTAAAAAGAAACTGATTACTGTCTCTAGCCTCCCTATTGCTATTAGTTTGTTCTGTTCTTGGGTATATTTTGTTCTATCTTCTCCTCTTCTCTTCAACAGCACCCTAGAGTTTATGTGATCTTCCAGTGTCCTCTGACCTCACTTCTAACATTTCTCTATTCTATTTATATCTCCCTCCCTCCCCAAATCCTTCTCAATCCCCATCCTGAAAGGTAAGGTTGCTATACTGAAGAGTGTACTCACTATAAACATATTTTGGGCTGATCCTCAATTTTTATTTAATTCACACAAAGATGATAAATTAATAACCACCACAAATTGTCAATTTCTAAGCTGTGCTTGATGCTATTGTGTTCCTGATTATGTTACTTGGGCTAAGGTGTTGTGATTGATCTAATCAGTAGTCCTCCCTGGTATAATGAAAATGAGATTGCCTCAGAGACATTAGAGACTCAAAATCTAGACCAGCTATATCTGGAAAATCAAAGTATTAACTCAGGAATTAAACCAAGGACAGTACCAATGACAAAAATAGAAATGAGAAGGCATTTAAACAAGACACAAACACAGACTTCCACCCCACCAGAAGTAAAAAAGAAAGAAACAAACAAAAACAGATAAATGAGGCTCTAGAAAAATTCAAAACAGAAATAATTTCTCAGATAACTGCAGAGATGCTGAGAAGAATGAAAGACATGATTAAAGACTCTAGAAAATAAAAAGATTTTTAAAAAAATGCTGAGCTCAGGACCATGGTGGAAACCATGAATACCCAGCATAGAAAAGAAATGGAAACTTTGAATGTCCAAAATAGGAAAGAAGTGGAATTCATGAAACAGATTCAAACAGATATCCAGGGGATAAAATCTCTATAGAAAGCATTCATATGCTGGGTATTTAGCTCAGTGGTTCTGCCACCTGCCTGGCAAGTGCAAGGACCCAAGTTCCATCACTGGTACAAAAAAAAAAAAAAAAGGTCACTCACAGCAGGATGAATGAATGTGAAAATAGAATTTCAGATATAGAAGATAGGATTGTAGTCAGTAACCATGAAAAGAAAGGTCTCTTAAAAACAGTAAGGGATCATAAGAAATAAATGCAACAGGCTGGGGATTTACCTCAGTGGTGCCACTGCCTGCCTCATAAGCACAAGGACCCAAGTTCAATCCACAGTACCCCTCCCCCAAAATTTAAAAAGAAATAAATCCAACAACTCTTAGATGATGCAAAGAATAATATAAGGCTGATAGGAATCCATGAAGCAGCAGGAGAAAGTACAAATGACATAAAAAAACTGTTCACCGAACTAATGACAGAAAACTTCCCAAACAGAGAGGAAGAATATGACATACAGATAAATGAGTCATATAGGACTCCAACTAGCCATGATCAAATACAATCTACAAGTAGCTATATAATAACCAAGATCCCAGAAACTCAACAGAAGAACAAGATACCACAAACAGTTAGAGAAAAGAAACAAATCACATGCAAAGAAAAGCTCATCATAATCACAGCAGACTTTTCAACACAAACTCTCAAGTCAAGGAGAGCCTGGAGTGAGGTATTTTAAGTCCTAAAAGTAAACAACTTCTAACCTAGACTGATGTATCCTAATAAACTATCTTACAAAATTGATGGGGAAATAAGATACTTCCATGACAAAGAACACCTGAGAATTTTCATGAACACCAAATCAGCACTTCAAACACTTCTAAACAGTATCCTGGAAAAACACAGTGAAGACCACAAGTCCATAGGGTCCAAAAGAGCAAATACAGCAGACAAGGCAAGAAATTAAAAGTAGAGAGAAACAACAACAGGAAAATAACATGACAATGAAAAGTCAATACATAACAGTTACAACCAACAATGTTAATGGCCTCTATTCACCAATCAAAATAAACAGGCTGGTAGAATGGCTTAAGAAGCAAAATCCAACAATATATTGTATACAATAAACCCACTTAATTCACAAAGAAATTCATAAGCTGAGGTTAAAAGGGTGGAAAACAGTTCACCATGCAACAGGGGACTGGAAAAAAGCGGAGATAGCTATCTTATTTATAGACAGAATAGATTTCAAACCAAAATTAATTAAGAGAGACCAAGAAGGCCACTACAACCCTGTAAAGGGAATAAGAAGAAATAACAATCATAAATATATATGCACTGAATGCTAATGCCTCCAACTATACAAAACAAATATTAATAGATATCAAAAATGAAATTGAAACCATAATTAAAAGTTTACCAACAAAGAAAAACCCAGGTCCTGGTGGATTCATTGCTGAATTCTACAAAACATTTAAAAAAGAGCTATTGCCACTACTCTTTAAACTCTTCAATAAAATTGAAAGGGAAACAATACTTCCAAAATCATTCCTGGAAGCAAGTATTAGTTTGATTCCAAAACCAAGGAAAGACACAACCAAAAAAGAGAACTACAGGCCAATCTCCTTAATGAACATAGATGCAAAAATCCTCAATAAGACATTGACAAACAGAATACAGAATATTAGTGAGAATATCACACATCCTGATCAAGTCAGATTATTCCAGTGATGCAAGGATGATTCAACATATGTAAATTAATAAATGTAATATACTATATCAACAGACTCAAGGACAAAAACCATATGATCATCTCAATAGATACAGAAAAAGCATTCAACAAAACTCAACACCAATTCATCATAAAAACGCTGCAGAAAATTTAAAAGTATGGTTTTTATCTCATCCTGATAAAGGCTATCTATGAAAAACCAACAGCCAATATCATTCTAAATGGTCAAAAAATGAAAACCCTCACTCTAAATTCAGGAACAAGAGAAGGATGTCCACTATCATGACTCTTGTTCAATATAGTTCTGGAAATATTAGCCACAGCAATTAGACAAGAGAAAGAAATAAACGGAATAAATATAGGAAAGGAAGAAATTAAACTGTCACTATTTGGTGATGATACTCTCTATATAAGACCCAAAAAACTCTGCCAAAAGACCGCTAGACTTAATTGACAGATTCAGTAGAGTAGCGGGATACAAAGTCAACACTCAAAAATCAAAAGCCTTCTTGTACACAAAAAACAGACTCCCTGGGAAAGAAATTAAGGAAACAATTGCTTTCACAATAACATCCCTAAAAATGAAATATCTAGGAATCACTCTAATGAAGGAGACAAAAGACCTATACACTGAAAATTATAGCACTATGGTGAAAGAGATAGAAAAGTATATAAAAAGATGGAAAGACATCCCTTGCTTGTGGGTAGGAAGAATCAACATAGTGAAAATAGCCATACTTCCAAAACTTTACAGATTCAATGCAATCCTGACTGAAATCACAACAGTATATTTCACATAACTTGAGAAAAAATTCATTTATAATCAGAAGAGACCTAGAATAGCAAAAAACATTCTAGGCAAAGAGACATGTCAAGGGGTATCACAATCCCCAACTTGAAACTATACTACACAGCCACTGTGGTAAAAACAGAATAGTCCTGGCAAAGAAACAGATCTGAGGATCAGTGGAATAGATTACACTTGATTTTAGCCAAAAGGCCGAGAAGCGATTAGATGCAGAAACAACACCAGCTGTACTCAGCTACCTCATCTTTGACAAAGGAGCCAACCATCCTCACTGGAGGAAAGATAGCCTCTTTAATAAATGGTGTTGGAAATCCTGGCTTTCAACTTGCCAAAGTTTAAAACTAGATCTCTATTTTTCACCATGCACTAAACTAAAATCCAAGTGGATTAAAGATGTAAACATCAAAACACAAACACTAAACTTACTGGAAAGTAAATTAGGTAGAACTCTCAAAGACATTGGTATAGGAGAAGACTTTATGAACAAATCCTCAGCAGCATGATAACTTGCACAAAGAACAACTGGGATCTCACTGTATTAAAAAGTTTTTGCAGTACAAGAGAAATCTCCAATAGAGCTAAGAGACAACCTACAATGTGGGAAAAATTTTTTACCAGCTACTCCTCAGACAAAGGACTATTATCTAGAATATATAAAGAACTAAAAAACCCAGACCCTTCAAATACAAAGAACCAATTCAAAAATGGGCCTCTGAAATGAACAGACATTTCTCAGACAAAGAAGTAAAAGCAGCAGCTAAATATATGAAAAAATGTTCAACATCACTGGTCATTTGAGAGATGCAGATGAAAACAACACTGAGATTTCACCTCACCCCAGAAAGAATGGATGCTGTCAAGAAATCAACCAGTAACAAATGCTGGTGGGGCTGTGGGGAGAAAGGAACCCTTCTCAATTGTTGATGGAAGTGCAGACTGTTGCAACCACTGTGGAAATCCATCTGGAGATATCTGAAGTACTAGGATTAGAGGTTCCATTTGACCCAGCCATCCCTCTGCTGGGTATGTTTCCCAAAGAATTAAAAGAATCATACCACAGTTATATATGCACACCCATGTTTATAGCAGCATAGTTTGTAATAGTAAAAACTTGGAAACAACCCAAATGCCAATCAACTGGAGACTGGATAAAGAGGATGTGGTTTTTCTATAAAATGGAGTACTACTCAGCCATAAAGAATGAGAAACTAGAAACATTTATAGCTAAATGGATGCACATTGAGGCCATACTCTTCAGTGAAATCAATAGGACACACTTGAGTAAATATGGAATAGTTTCCCTGATGGAAGCATATGGTCCATCCAATCTCTGCCCATCAGGCCCAGTCATTGTCCAAGTTGTTGGCTCCTTAAATCTCCCATCCTTTACTTTATATCCACTCCAGTTTTCTCTGTTCTTATACTTTTGACTCAAGCTCTCTAAAAGCCCAAGGATAAACAATGGAATCGGAAAAAAAAAAGGGCTGGGGCTTTGGCTCTGTGGTTCTGTTGCCTGCCTCACAAGGCGCAAGGTCCCCAGTTTGATTCCCGGTATAAAAAAAAAAAAAAAGAACTAAAAGTGTAAATAAGGTTCAAATGGTGTTATTGAGAGTCTGAAATAGGAATAAAATGGCTAAAGGGGAAGTGGGAAGGGTAGGGGGAAAGGAAATAAGAGAAAAGAAAAATGTGGAAAAAAATGAAAAATGGAAACAAAGTCTTTGTAAATAGGAAAGGGTGAAGGGGGTGAAGGGAGGGCTGGAGTATGGTGAAAAAACAAGAACCAAGATACATCATGTAAAGGTACAAGATCCCAATGGTATATGTAACTGTATTACTTGTTTTAAATGTACCAATAAACTTAATGGGAAAAAAAGCAGGAAATACAATAGTGGTTACCAGAATCTGGGAAAGATGTTGGGACGGACAGATGGAGAGTGGACGGGCAATGGGTTTGGCGGTGCAGATGGATAGGAGGGATAATTTCTAATGTTCTGTACAAGTAGAGTAGCTACGGTTGACAACCATAACTGAGTAAGTTAGAACAAGAAGGAGAGAGGGATTTACATGTTTCCAATACAAAGAAAGTTTATATATTTAAGGTGACGGAATGCCACTTGCCCTGAGCTAATCATTGTATATTGTATACATACATTCAAATATCACCCTACCCTATGAATATGTGCAATTAGTATATGCCAATTAAAGTTGTAAAATATAGTTTCAGTGTTTTCACATCCTCCCTGTGTAGTCCTCAGACATTAGAACAGGAACTATTCATGTTTTATGAAGTGGAAAACTGAAACAAAAAATATTCTTAGATTCTACCCTCTAAAACTTGTTGCTGTCATAACATTCCTTAAAGCCATTTCAGCAAGAAAATGTATTTGCATGTACATTGAGTGTGCTTTTTCACTTTGTTAGAAGTGTTGGAGTTGACAAAGGGTTGTGAGAACAAGTTAAAATATATTGTCTCTATATGGAGACCAGGAAGTAGACCTCCTTCCATGTTGAAATTATTCCATTTAAGAAGAAGGTAGGCTGGGCATGGTGGTGCATGCCTGTAATCCCAACATTCAGGAGGCTGAGGCAGGAAGATTGCCTTGAGATTGAGGTCAGCCTGGGCTACACAGCAAGTTCAATTTCAGCTTAAGCTACATAATTAAACCCCATCTCAAAAACCACAAAAAAGAAAGAAAGAAAAAGTATATTTAAATATATATAACTATTGAAAACATCCCCAAATCTTAGTATGTTTTACATTAGACAGCTCTATATACTTTTTACCTTTTTAGTATATTGTTTTGAAAAAGTTTAATTCCAAAGAAAGAAAACCAGTGTCTCATTTAATCCATAAACTTGATGGATATATTGAAATAAAATGGTAAGCAAATGATACTTGCATGTTATCTCAGTTGCAGGGTTTGTTTCCAGATTTCCGGAATTATTCAGCATGTGTTGTAAGACAGCTTGAACTCTGCCTTTCATCGACTCGCCATTCTTATGTCTACTGAATCGGAACTTCATGACGACGTCTGCTACCACGCCATTACCGTCTTTCCTGCCAATCGAAGAAATGTTTTAAAAATTTGATCATTGTGATAATTTTTTACTATATAGTCTTGTTGATTAAACCTTTACTTTTAAGCATTCATTTGAGGAATTTGTCTTCAGAACAGGTTTGCCAAATGGCCTTTGCATGTGTAATGGCACATCACAGTGCTGGCTCTTAAATTAGATTTCAATGCACATATTCACCATACATTTTAGCTTGCTTTGAAGTCAAAATGCCACAGACTTTCAATGTGTGATTTTTTGAAAGTTTTAAAAGTTTCTTAATCTTTCTACATCTACATCTCTTCATATGTCAAATGGGTTATTTAAAAGATTATCTGAATTAATGTATTTAAAACTCTTTGGAAAAGTGCATAGGTTATATTAAACACACTGTAATTATTAGCCATCATAAGACTTCACCAGTCTGGAAAAAAATCTCTCTCCTTAAATTTATGAGCAAACTTAACAAACCTACGTGTTAGGCTCCAGGTTAGTTTTGTGGTACCTGCTCCCTTTCATTTTTAAGTTCTGTAGTCATATGTTAAGGTTTTATATACCATTTCACTTAGCCATGGGGACTACATTCATAACATTAAGCCTTGATAATGTTCTTAAAGATTCTTATCTGAAACATAGATAAAGTCACCTTTCTTCCTTTAATTAGCACATAATCCCTTTTTTCCTACTTGATGTTGGCTATTTGGTTTGATGCTCTCATATGCTTCTTGGCCTTCTCTTATCATCTCATTTGCCAGGTCTGACATATTAATTCTAAATACGAATTTAATATTTATTTAGCAAATATTAAATAAGCACCTTCCTGCGCTATGCACTATTTTAAGTTTCAGTAATTAGCTCTGATCGAAGTTTACAGTTCCCAGTCTTGTGGATTCTGCTGATTAGATGGAGAATCAGACACTGAATAAATCATTACAACCTCATCACAACTTCCAGGTTTAGATATGTGTATAAAGTAGCATTTAAGAAAGAAAGCTTTCTATATAAAAAACCGGCAATGTTAGATAAAATATAAATTCCATTCAAATGCAAAGCTAAACTCACATAGAGTGAGGAAAACTCCTAACAACCAAAAATTTAAAAATTGAATATTATGTAGTATCCACATTGGGATACTCAATGGGCTTTCATTTAGTAATTTCACAGAAAATAGAGACAAGGCCTCGGGCTAGTGCAAAATATGGAGTTGGGCTAGAGGTCTCAGAACAGGACCAGAACTCTCAAAACTTTAACCGCTAGTAAAGATATGAATTTAAAAGAAATGTATCTGCTTACCAACTAATAAAAGTAAAGGTTTCTTTGTCCCCAAATTTCAACTTTAGATAGAAAATATGCAATTAAATTATTGAGAATGAGGCTGGAATAAGTCCATCTGTTATATTAAAAAATTCAAAGTAGAGTTTATAATTCATTGACTGTTGTGAAAAAATTTATGAAGGAAGTGCTTAAGTAAAAAGGAAATTGAACAAAGAGGAATAGTTTGAGGTATAACAATAGGAAACACAATATAGCAAAGGATAAGTAATCTAAAAAGGCATAGGCATATAGGAATAACTATAACGACTGATTTGAAAGCATTAAAATCATGTAGACCTAAGGAATTATTAAGAATTAACAAGAAAAATTGTTATAAGTGCTCTATTTTGTGTGAAGCAAGTATGGGGATTAAGGTCACTCTCATGGTTCAAGTTCTAATGGTAATCACTAAAATAAAATAGAATAGATAATTTCTAAACTAGTTTTAAAAAAGTAAATGGAAAAAGTAGCCATGCAAATGAAGGCAAGACAGTGGAAAAAGAAGCACAGAAAATTGGGATAAAAAAACACAGAAGAAGAAATGGAAATAAAGTGTTTGTAAATGGGGAGGAGAGGAGGGAGAGGGGAGGGCAGGGACAAGGGGAAAAATGAGAACCAAGACCACCTGTCATGTAAAGTACAAGATCCTAATAATGCATGTAACTGTACTGTATACCTAAAATGTGCCAATAAACTCAATAAAAGAAAAAAAAAACACAGAAGAATATGGAAGAATTTCACCCAAATATAACCCTGTGACAGTAAATGTAAATCAACTAAACTTTCTGGTTACAGGCAAAATGGTCAGAATGCACTAAAAAATAACAATCTAGCTGTCTGCTCACAGCAGGAGAAATCTACCCTATAAAGATATGCACATTTTGAAAATAAATGGGTCCAGATATATTAAACAATACTCTAAGGAAGCCAATATAGCTTAATGTCAGATGAGATTTTAAGATAAAAAAGTATTAATTAGGGCAAAACTCTCTTTCAAAATGGATGGGTAAATAAGATACTTCCGTGACAAAGAACACCTGAGAAACTACATGAATACCAAACCAGCACTACAGCAATTCTAAGCAAGATCCTAGAAAAAGACAATGAAGGCAGCAACACCATGAGGCCCAAGATCGCAAATCAAATAGGCAAGGCAAGAAACTAAAAGGAGGTGAAAAAGTAAAAAGGGTCAACAAAAAGCCAATAACATGACAATAGTAAGTCAGCACATATCAGTTATAACATCAATGTCAATGGCCTCAACTCACCAATCAAGAGAAATAGACTGGCAGAATGGAATAAGAAGCAAAATCCAACAATATGTTGTATACAAGAAACACACCTAATGCAAAAAGAAGCCTATAGAGTGAAAGTGAAAGGATGGAAAACAATTCTCCATGTGACAGGAGCTCAGAAAAAAGCAGGGATAGCAATCTTATTTGCAGACAAAGCAAATTTCAAAACAAAACTGATTCTAGTATTATTGATGTAGGAGGATACTGTATCATACCTCTGTGAATGTAAAATATCTTGTACCTGCTTTATGATACATAGTAGTGACCGTGCTTTATCAGAGCTACATTTAATATTAATCTAGAATATTCTCTTTCCAGATGATGATTAAGATGGTAA
>NW_022900947.1:52811642-52908000 GCF_012274545.1 Fukomys damarensis
CATATATATATATATATATATATAATTTGAATTTTTGGAAACTTTAACTGTGCTGTCAACTTTGGAAAAAGTTATCCCAATTTACTGTGTTGTCAGCATTGTACAGAAATTGACAGCCATATTGGTCTAGAAATATTAATTTTTTAAATTTAAATTTTAATTTTTTTCCATTTGTACAGGGGTAATGCACTGTATTAAATCTGTAAGGTCATATCTACGTGGGTTTGACTACAGAAACTAATGAAGTTTTTTCTAAATAATGAAAAAAAAAGAATAAGACAAGGCTACAAGAGCAAGAAGCAATTTAAATATGTTCAGGGACCATTTTCATCTTTAGAATTAAGGAGTATTTTAATCTTACATCATTGTCTTTTCTCTTTTACTTTCCTTTTTAGTTTTATTTTTAGGATTCCCTATTTTTACTGTTCATACAGAGATTTCTTTAACAGAAATACCGAATAGTTTCTCTGGTGTGAAAAACTATAATAGTACTCAGGATCCTAATGAGATAATTGATGTGAAATAGGAAGTAAAGGGCTAAAGGTGTAGGGAAAGTGGGAAGGGTGGGGGAAAGGTAATAAGAGAGGAAAAAAATATGAGAAAATGAAAAAATGGAAATAAAGTGTTTGTAAATAGGGAGGGGAGGAGGGGTTGAAGGGAGGGCAGGGACAAGGGGAAGAAATGAGAATCAAGACCTATCATGTAAAGGTAAAGGATCCCAATAATGAATGTAATTGTATTGTATACCTCGATTGTACCAATAAACTCAATAAACAGAAAAAAATATTAATTAGGAATAAAGAGAAGTAAAAAGTCTGGATAAAGTAGTAATTCATGAAGAAATTATAACAGTTCTAAACATTTAGGTAACTAAAAATATTTCCTGAAACTATATCAAGGAAAGAAACAGACAAATCCATAGTAGTAGATTTTGTGTGACTGATATAATCATTAAGTTTAACAGGAAGGAACAGAGTTTATTATCAAGAAATAGAATTACAGACCTACAGTGTTACACAGAAGTGCTATCATAAATAGAAAGGAAAATAGCTTGTGTGGAAAAATTAAATCAAATATTTACCTTATACTATACAAATGTAAAAGCCAAATATGAAAAAATTAAAAATTTAACAAGAAAATATGAGAATAAATACTTTAAACATTTTCAGCACAGAGAGTGGACAAATGATTGGTTCCTATAGCAAGTACCAAAGTCCTACAAATAAATAAGTAGAAAACAGCAAATAGCAGAAAAATAGAAAAAAACCGAAAATGTTAGTCAAAGATACAAGATTCTTTTTTTGGGGGGGGTTGTTGAGACAGGGTCTCACTGTGTAGTTGAGACTGGCCTGGAACTCACCATGTAGCCCAGGCTGATCTCAAACTCACAGCAGTCCTCCTGCCTCAGCCTCGTGTGTGCTGGGATTACAGACTTGTGCCATCACTCCTGGCTAAGGATTCTTAATGAATGATAAAAATTAAGGATAAATGCTTAAATAGGGTGAAGTGCTTTGCACCAATTAATTTATTTGATCTTCATCATAACCTGAGCAAAGAACTGTTATTAGCAGAAAAAAGAAAGATACAGAAGTTAATAACTTGCCAGTGGTCACTTCTATTAGCTGTGTGACCACTGGCATGTTATTAACTTCTGTATCTTTGTTTTTAATTCTATTAGCTAATCGAATCAGTGCTACAATTTATAATTAAGCAGTTTGAATCCGAAACTCATATGCTTCATCATTGTAAAAGTAAAATTTAAGCTAAACAACACCAATTTTCACCCACTGAGTAGTAAGAATTAAGTGAAAGCCTGTCTATATCATAATATTAGTGACACTGTCTCTCATACACTTGTTAGTTAAGGTGTAAATTTCCACAACCATGTTGGTGGGTTCTTTATCAATACCCAGTAAAAGTGAAGACGTTCAAACCTCAGCATCTAGAAACTGCACTTTTAGATAAGTATTTTCATGACGGCCCATGTAAAGAATGATTATTGTAACATTTTTAGAAATTAAAAAAATATCAACATTCATGAAATGTTGAATGGATGAGTTAACTGTGGCATATTCATCCGGTAACATGCTAAAATGAAGGAAAATGTGACAGTTACATCAACTAGGCTTAGCTGTATTAACGTGGGTCCACGTAAAAAATGATTTGAATAAACTTGTGCGACGATACTATGTAATTCTACTCATGTAGAGTTGGAAGACATTCCAAACAATTCTATAAGCAAGGTTTGGGTGTATTTATAAATAGGAATCTATAGGAGCATATATGAGAAACTAATCAAGGAATCCTCCTCTTTCACATTCAACATCAGTCTCACTGATGCTCCCTTAAAGGTTTATTTGGAGTCTCATTTATTTTGCCACTATCATTATTATCCTAGAAAGGGCCACCAGTCTCTATTGTATTTTAGGGTATTTCCTCCTAAGGGTGTCTCATGCTTTGAGGCATCTTGCCCCTCCAGTTTATGCTACGACCCCTTAAAATCGTAAGCTGGACTGTGGTGCCACCTCTTTTTAGTAGCTATTTTTGTCTTCATATCTCTGCTCAAATATCATTTCAAAACACTTCATAATTAGTCTGAGTTGGAGTGACGGCGAAGGGTCATCTCATCAGACCTGGAACGTAAGAAATGACTAGGTGAAGATATATGAACAGTGTCACTTACTTTCTGTATTCTGTATCCTTGACATCGTGCAGCCTTGCCACCTTGGGGACTACCCTTTTCAGGGTTAGACAGTTCCTATTGGTAGTAAACAACTCACTCTTGCACATGCATTTCAAGTGAAAACCAACTAAGCCAGAATCTGTGTTCCAACACCTCCTTTGTTGGACTCTCATATACCAAGCCACTATCAGCTCCCTTAATAAGCCCAGACTAGGTACCAAACAGCTGGAGACAGGCTGTGGTTCTAGAACCTTCTAACTAGCCAGTCCTAAACCTGCTTACCCTGCCACACCCATTGCTCCTTGCAGAAACCTCAGCAGAGGCTCCAGCTTCTCCCTTCTGGCACCTGCTTGACCTGGGCTTCCCATTGATCTCCCCCGTCTAACGCAAGAAGTCCCTTTCTCTACTTTTGTCAATGGTAATCAATTCCTGTTTATTTGGCATTATTTGTATCTCAAACTTTTCCATAAATGTGATGTATTTTGAATCATTACTTTTGTCAATGGTAATCAATTCCTGTTTATTTGGCATTATTTGTATCTCAAACTTTTCCATTAACGTGATGTATTTTGAATCATAAGATAAAGAGGAAAAAGTTGAGAGAGACAGAGAGAGAGAGAGAGAGAGAGAGAGAAGGCAGGAGGAACAAATTATACAAAGGTTTTGAGATTAGAGACAGAGAAGAACTAAAAGGAATGAGTAAAGAGTGAGATAGAGATTAGCAAAAAGTAACCCTGGAAATGGGAGATGGAAGGAAGAAGACAGATGAAGAAAAGTTTAATACACTTTTGATGTGCAGATTCTTGATATATACTTACATATATATATATATATATATATATTGCATCTGTATATGTGTACATCTGTGTATATATATATACACAGTTGATGTAACTGTCACATAGGAGATATATATATATATGTATATCCTATGTCTATGCCTATATGTCTCATATATACATGTGTTAGTTGAGAGAGAGAGAGAGAGAGAGAAGGCAGGAGGAACAAATTATACAAAGGTTTTGAGATTAGAGACAGAGAAGAACTAAAAGGAATGAGTAAAGAGTGAGATAGAGATTAGCAAAAAGTAACCCTGGAAATGGGAGATGGAAGGAAGAAGACAGATGAAGAAAAGTTTAATACACTTTTGATGTGCAGATTCTTGATATATACTTACATATATATATATATATTGCATCTGTATATGTGTACATCTGTGTATACTATGCCTATATGTCTCATATATACATGTGTTAGTGTACAAATATACACATATGCCTATATGTACATTATATCTATATCAAGAATACATGTATCTTTAGTACATCTATAGTATGTACATTTACATATATGATGTCTCACATGTGAGGGTGAAGTGTTGCCATTAGAACAGTTTTAACCAAAGGAATAGTGTGTTTGGATTTTTGTTTAAACTTTTTTTCTAGAGGGTAGAGTAGAATGATACTGAGGCAAGGAGACTCGTGAGAGTATTGTTCATGTCCAGAAGATAGGTGGATGATGGCTTTGTGCTTAGAGAGAAGGCATGAAGTTAGGAGACAATTATTAAATAGAATTGTGAGGGTTTCTTTCTCAAGCATCTAGGTGGACAGTGATGGCCCTGGCTGACATTGGCTGCTCCAGTAGAGTGATATATTTGGAAGGGCAGAGAGGATAGGTTCAGGTCTGAACCTACTAAAGTTGAGCTGATATCAGTATCAATGTGTGATAATAAGTGGATGGCTGTGCATCTTCATGTCTAGAGAAAAGACTAGCCCAGAGCTGTCACTTTGAGTTTAAATAGAATACAGGTAGTGAAGGAGCCCGTGAAAGTAGAGAATACGAATTGAGAAGGTGTTGGGCCTGAGGACAGACCAAGAGTGGTAATATTGTCTGAGGAGGGCAGCATGGTTTCCTTGGGTTTGTGATTTGGATATCATTGTTGAGCTTAGCAAGAGCACTTCGTATTTTGTGATGTGAGCAGAGGCCAGACTGAAAGGATCAAGTGGGAAATGGGAAGTGAACAAAAAAAGAGAGAGAAAATGCATGTCAACACAAGTTTTGAGCATTTGCAGCTACTACAGAAGATTTGACAAAAAGTCCTAAAGGTAATAGGAACTGTACTCACTGAAATGTGTTTTGGAAAATATCCTTCCCATACTCTTCTAATGCCTTTAAATTCACATAAAAACTTGTTTGACCAGAACTCTATACTCAATTTTTGTGATGTCAGTACTTGAGAAAGAATTAGTGTAATTGCTCTCCCAACCAAAGATCTTTTGTGTATTATTTTAAGGATTAAGCAATGTGGCACTTAAGACTTTGTGGGAGGGTCAGTTATTGTGACGATTTTGATTGGGAGGGCCTGTTCCATCACATCCCATAGATAGGCGTGTATTTAACTAAGGCAGGGATGACACATAATAGCATGAACGCTGCTACTCCTGTTATTAGCCTATGATAAGCATGACATGGGTTTGACCACAACATCCTTTTATTATAGCATTCTATGCTGATGAAGCCAAAAAGCCACTTCTGATGTTAATTTTGGTGTCCTGTTCTTGGATGAATACACCCAGGGCCAAAGCATTGCACAACTCCACGAGTCATGGCTTACAGAGACTGCATTGTGAATGGTATTCACTGGGTTTGCGTGGTAGGCTGGCTGTTACTGCATCTTGACTCCAGTTTTCCTTTCACCCTTTCTTCTTTCTCCCATTGAGAATCAAAGCAAGATGGCTATTCAGTTAGTAGCTAAGTAAATCATATATGACATCTTGGGCATTGTTTTTCAAGCTGCTCAGGAGTCTGTTCTCATATTATCACAAAGTGCATGCACATGCCATTTATAATCCATTCTGTGGACCAAAGTCAAATTTGCCAAGTTGCATCTAAGCTTCCGTAGTTTTTGAGACCAGTTCACTCACCTCAGTCTGACAACATGGGCTCTGATAAACTGATTTCTTAAATTTGATTGTCGGAATGCACTAGTAATCTGTAGAAAGAAAGGTGAAAACATTTTTGTAATTATACAGTTCTTTCTTTCCTTTCTCCCAACCTTGCAACACAGGACTTATATTGAGTAGAGAACTAAGTTTTACGTTGAGTTTAGCTCAGTTCCATCACAGAAGTGTGGGACTGGCTTAAGCAGGTAATGTAACCTTCTGATGTGGAGTCTATTTTTTTTCTGTCTAACACAGGCGACACTGACCAGGGCCATCTTTGGTAATAGTCACAGTAATTATATCACCTGTTTTACCTTGTAAGAGCCTATGTCACATGACTGGCTGTTGCTAAGAGTGTTGGGGCGAGAGCCAAATCAACACAAGGGAATTCCACTCATGCAACTCATAATGTGTGACCCCCAAAACTGCTTTTTGAATAGATAAACGGAAACTAAAGAATTGTAAAATGAGTAGTGAAAGCTTAAAGACAAAAGGAAAATGAAAGAAACAGCAGTCTTTTCCTTGTCATTTAGAATCCATGCCTTAACACTAGAAGTTACTTTCTGCATTAGCTGGTGATTTCTTGACCCAGCTGGAGCAATTTCCCTGGATCACTGCTCAGTGCTAACAAGGGTGGGTACCTAAACATACAAAGCTCAACTTCCTGTCAGCAGAAAGGGCTTCTGTGTGTGGTATGATTCTGCGGTGCAGGCACAGATGAGCTATGCTTCTAAAATAAAGAGATTATACTGGCTTGTTCCACGAGGTGGCACTCACATGGATGTTGGCATGAAGAGGTTAAGGCAGGTAATTAAGTGGAGTGCTGAATATTATGTTTAGCCAGGATTTGAAGTCAATTCATTTGAGACTGGGAGGTTAATGGAATCTATTATATGCTATCTCACAGTGTATCTTACTTTTTTGATATCCATACTTTTTGACTGATATCACCAATGAGTTGTTGGAAGAATAATTTTCTTTTTTTCCCAGAGGCTTGAAGTAATTTTAGGAATAATGAAACTATCGACTTTGTTAAAACAATCTCATGTTGATTTTTTAAAGTTTAAGAAATACTAGCAAGTGTTAAGAAAAAAGCAAAAATCACTCTAAATTCTACAATCTAGAGTTAATTACTACTGTCATTTGGTGGACCAAATTCCATTTATCTATATAGAGAAGCATATGTTAATTAATATGGAATATTACAACAAATAAATTAATAAAGGGATTTAGCTTTAATTTTACTCAACTTTAATGGACCTAACAGAAACTGAAATAAAGCTGACACAATCACTAAATTTTGAGTAATTCTTTCTTGTCATATATTAATTCTTAATTGAAAATTACACTGACAAGGCTACCCTGGACCAAATTGTAAGGTTGTAAATTTGGATTTTCAGAATTCCTCTCAGCCCCTAGCTAGTTCTGGAAGATTTAATTTACTTTCACAATTAGATAAATGGTCCACTGTTGATGCCCAATCAGTGCCACTGTGTCCTCATCACTTGCTTCCTGCTGTTAATTGCTCGACACATTGTGCCTTCCTACATAAAACTAAATGAAGGTCAACTCATGTGTTAAGAACTAACAAAGTTGTTTATCCTTTACTTTTCTGTTTCTTAAGAAAAAGAATTTAGTTGTTGTTGTTTTGAAAACAATGCATGTAGGGGACCTTCTTCTATTACTCAGTGCATTGTTTGCTCTTTCTGGGTTGCTAGGGCATACAACCCACTCTAGAGCTCCACAAAGACTGAAACCATGGCTTTATTTTGCATCCCTAGGACCTAGCATAGGACCCTACAGAATACGTGACTTATTCATTCATTCAACAGATATTTTAAATTTCTAGTATGTGTTAAATTGTCTTTGAGGCATTAAAGAATTTTAAATGGATGTACCTGAAATGATATATTATCTTTTAAATGGATTACCTTAATGAGAAACTAGAGTCATTTATAGCTAAATGGATGTATATTGAGGCCATACTCTTAAGTGAAATAAATAGGACACACGTGTAAATACTGAATAGTTTCTTTGGTGTGAAAAACTAAAAGTGCAAATAAGGTTCAAATTGTATAATTGATAATGTGAAATAGGAAGAAAAAGGCTAAAGGTATAGGGGAAGTGTGAAGGGTAGAGGAAAGGAAAGAAGGGAAAAGAAAAAAGTATGAGAAAAGCAAAAAAAAAAAAGAAAAAGGAAATAAAGTCTTTGTAAATAGGGAAGGATGGAGGGGGCAAAGGAAGGGCAGGGCTATGGGAAAAAATAAGAACCAAGACCTGTCATGTAAAGGTACAAGATCCCAATGATGAATGTAACTGTACTGTATACCTAAAATATACCAATAAACTTAATGGAAAAAAAAAGAGAATTACCTCAAATCCCTGATGGGGTAAATGATGTGATGAATAATTTCTGTTTACTGATTGTTTTTCTCTTTCAGTGTTCTTTTTTACGTATGTGAATTTTACTCCCTTTTTGTCAGGTATCAGAATACAAGGGTAAGACAAAACAGAGAGTCCTGCAGTTGTGGGGCCTACATTTGATGGTGGGACACAACAATCATCCACAATTAAATAAAACCATAAATGCTTTAAGTGTCAGAACATAGTAGAGGTTTTGATGTGGTCAATGAGATGAGAGGAAATATTTACTGAGCTGAAATCGTCAGGGACAATCAGTTAGCTGGTTGGGAGGAAGGAAAACGCTCTGTGGAGTGAATGGCACACATAGGCTCCTGAGGTGAAAAGAGCCAGGTGGTGTGTAGGGGCAGAAGAAGGCCAGTGCAACTGTGCCCTGCTGCTCTACGAGCAAGTAGGCTAGGGTGGTGGGAAAGGCCACACTGTGCAGGTCAATGGCACATGGAGCATTCCAGTTTTATTCTAAGTAACAGGGAACCCGCAAAGTATTGACCAGAGGAAAATAAATCAGATCTGCAATTTCTCTTGCTGCATGTATATCTGCTTCAAAGGAGAAATAATCGAATGGTTAGTAATGATGCCATTTTGGTCTTTCACAGTAGAAGTGTGGCTTGGATAGGCATCGTGGCAGTAGACATGGGGAAACGTGCACAGATTTGAGGGAATGTATGAGATAAAATCTACAAGAGTTGATAATGGATGGGGTTTCTGGCATAGCAAGGATGAATTCTTGCTTTCAAGCTCGGATAACTGAATAAACAGCATTGTCATTAATATGGACAGTGGTTGTTGGAAGGAAGTCAGTGGGGTGTGATCCTGAATTTGGTTTTGAGTCATAATGTATTTGAAGTGCTTTGAAATAGCCAAACAGAGATGTCAAGCTTGCAATTAGGTGGAAGGCTCGAAAGTGTAGAGGTGAAGTCCACGGAGAGGTATGTTGAGTCACTAGTATATAAGTAATGTTGAAGTAATTGGCACCAGTATCATCGAGAAGGTGAATACACTGTGAGAGGAGAGGAATTTGTCAAAGCCTCCAGGAATTTCAGCATTTGTTGGCAGCGTACAGGAGGGAAGCATCAGGCCACAGACAAGGAATGACCAGAGAGGTAGGGTGAAAAAAATGGGTGAGTCAGTGGCACAGGAATCTCATGAAAATCACAGACTTATAGACTTTTTCAGTGAGAAAGTACAAAGAAATTCATCTACTCCAACTATTTTATTTTCCTGATACATAAAGTGAGGCTCTGAAGAGAAGTGAACTGCTTCACAGAAAGTCCTGTGGCTGCTGTACTGCTCATTCTCTTCATCACATTATCTGTGAGCCGAGGGTAGTAGTGCCGCCTGTTACCTCTGGAGAGCGTATGATAGAGACTTGGAGCCAGGAAGCTGTGCTTGCACTCCTGTTCTACACAAGAAGAGCCTTTAACTTGTTTCTTTTCTTTTCCCCCTCATTGAGTTTATCGGTACATTTTAGGTATACAGTACAGTTACCTTCATCATTGGGATCTTGTACCTTTACATGACAGGTCTTGGTTCTCATTTTTTCCCCTTACCCCTACCCTCCCTTCACCCCCTCCACTCTCTCCTATTTACAAAAACTTTGTTTCCATTTTTTCATTTTCCCTTATTTTTTTCTTTTCCCTTATTTCCTTTCCCCTACCCTTCCCAGTTCCCCTATACCTTTAGCCCTTTTCTTCCTATTTCACATCTCACAGTTTTCATTTATTTATCTGGATAGATGATATATTAATTCCTGTGGCTATTGTGAAATAGATGGGTAATATGTGAAAGTGTTTTATAATCTAGAAACCACTGCACTAGTAATATTTTAAATGTTCAGATGTTTTAGATGTTTACCCTTTTATGGA
This sequence comes from Fukomys damarensis, assembly GCF_012274545.1. Classification (NCBI taxonomy): domain Eukaryota; kingdom Metazoa; phylum Chordata; class Mammalia; order Rodentia; family Bathyergidae; genus Fukomys; species Fukomys damarensis. The sequence continues at coordinate 52,821,554 of NW_022900947.1, forward strand.
AGGATAAATATATGATATTAAGGAAATCATATACCAGAGGTATTTCAAGGGAAATCTCGAAACATTAACCACATTATCAAACCACAGTGTTCTAAAAAAGTCTGCAGGCAAAACTACTGCAGGCAAAAATTAGTCTGTAATGTACAGCTTAGAGTACAGAAAAAGAAAGGGAGGAATTTAGCAGATGACAATGGCAACAAGATGGATAACTCAGTTACACTAAGTAGCACAATATTTTGAGACTACTTTTAGCTATTTTGGGAGAAGTTTTAATATATTAATAAAAAATTCTAGATGAATTAGAAAAAAGTATAATGATTGAAAATAATAAAAGTATAAAAAAGGTGAGTGAGCATATAAAGAATATTTGGGACAGAGAAAGACATTTTTCATTTTTTTTGTTTTGCTTTGTTTTCTTTGAGACAGGGTCTCACTATATAGTTCAGGCTGGCCTTTAGCTCACTCTGTAGTCTAGGTCGGCCTCAAACTCACAGTGATCCTCCTGCCTAAGCCTCCTGAGTGCTGGGATTACAGGTGTGCTCCTGCCTGGTGAGAGATATTTTTAACTGGGCATGAAAATGAGCAATTCTAAAAAAACTCATGACTTTGGCCATATAAAAAGTAACTCAAGTGGGGTGTGGTGGTGCATGTCTGTAATGCCAGCATTTGGAAGTCTGAGGCAGGAGAACTGTCTTGAGTTCAAGGCCAGCTTGGGTAATAGTGTGTCCAAGGCCAACCTGGACTGCATAATGAGACCCTGTGTCAAAACAAAACAAAACAAAACAAGCAAAGTGATACAAAATAAAAGTAAATCTACTTCACATAAAATGTCTGTAAACAAGATTGAAAGTTAAATCACTAAGAGAAATTATGTGCACTATGAGTAACAAATTTAGTATATTAATAATCTTTTTTTGTAAATAAAAGTAAATCTACTTCACATAAAATGTCTGTAAACAAGATTGAAAGTTAAATCACTAAGTAGAGAAATTATGTGCACTATGAGTAACAAATTTAGTATATTAATAATCTTTTTTTTCAAGTTCATATTAAAAAAGGGCTTCAATTTAAAAAAGGAAGACTGTGATTAGCAAGTCACAAATGAAATTGTAGAAATAAACAGTATATAGAAACATTCAATGTCACTGGTAATTAAAGATATACAAACCATAATAATAATGAGATGTCATCACTCATGTGTTGACTTAACAATAATTAAAACCTTTTTACAAGCCTAGTGTTAATGTTGTAGGGAAATAAGATTCCCTGTTCATATTTATATTTGCTGATGGCAATGTAAACAGGTATTTCTAGAATGCAATATAGAAATTAAAATAACTATTTAAAATAGATTTAAAACAGGTAGACTGCTAAACTGATATAGACAAATAGTAAGTAAAATAAATACCTGGGGAAAACAGACAAAAAGAAAAATTTCAAATATTCTTCAATTATTTAAAGCAAAACTTCACTCTTCTACTGTTTACTTGTGGTCTGTGCATAGTGAGTTCTTTCCAACGCGTATTGTATGGAAAAGGAGAGGAGTAACTATAGTGTAGAAACCCAAGAAATAGTACCCCAGGCAGTGGCTAAGGTCAACAGTGAAGAGTCATGTTGCTGAAAACGTAAGCCTTTGATAGGAGTGATAAAGATGATGCTTTTCATTATAGTCTCCCCCTTGAAATTAATAATCTCAGTCTAACTATGAGAAAAACCACAGAAAACTCAATTCATGGGGCTTTATACCAAATACTTGACCACTTCTCAAAACTGTCAAACATAATTTGGGGGTTTAGCGTAGTGGTTCCGCCACCTGCCTTGCAAGCTCAAGGGCCTAGTTCTATCCCCAGTACCAAAACCAAAACCAAAACAAAAGCAAAAAATAAAAAACTGTCAAACTTATCAAAAACAAGGAAGGTCTGAGAGTGTCATAGTCTGCTGCATTAGCCTAAGGGAACATGACAAATAAATATGATATATTCTGGATGAAAGTCTGGAACAGGGAAAGACATTAAGTTAAAACCAAGAAAATCTAAATAATGTATAGAGTTTAGTTAGTAAAAATATAGTAACATCAGTTTGTTAATTGTAACAAATGTACTATCATAATCTAAAAACTTTCTAGAGAAAAATCTCTAGAGAGAAATTAAGAATGAGTGGAGCCTATAATATGGTGGTTTTACTTCTAGGACTATATCCCAAGAATATAATCATTCAAATATGCAAGGATGTATAAAAAGGCATGATCATCAGAATGTTGAATATAATTATAATTTAAACAACTAAAGAGAAGGATGGGGGTCTCTCCTTGTAGGAGAAATCTTTCTTAGCATGAAGGAGGCTCTGGGTTCCATCCCTAGTACTGTAACAAAACCAAACAAAGCACAACTAAAAAAATGTAAATTCTTTCCAATAAAGGACTGGTTAAATAAAATACTGCATATTTATATACTACAATAGCCTTTAGTTATTTTAAATGGTATTTCTAAAGTCACTGATATTTAAATGTGACTGTATCATTTCTGAGAAAAAGAGGTAATGAAATAACATATTTAGTCTAATATATATGTGTGTGTGTGTATATGTATATGTATATGTGTATGTATATATATTGGAATAGTGCTCTATAGATTTACTGAATATTTTCCAAAGGAGCATATAGCACTTTTTCACTTAATTCCTGTCCATTCATATTGATGAATATGTTCTGATTCATTCTATACATTTCTAAATTAGTTTTTTTGTAAGTTTACGTAAGTTCCATCGTAGCTAAGCTGACCTACCATGTCCGGTCTTTTCTAGCAGGAGCTGGATGACCCCTATAGGACATCTAGCTTTTCTGGCAGATAACTGGGTCCTCATTCCCTACCATGATGCAAATACCTGTCACTGTACACCCTTCTGATTGGCTTCCTGTATTCTGTGGAGAGGACATATAAAACATCAAAAGGCATCTTTGGGTGGGTGTGAGGACTTCATTATGGATGACTGACCTCAGAGTGCTCTCTCATGAGTTTGTGTCTCTAGTATGCAGCTTGAAGAAATTTAGATATGTCTGTTGGTTTGAACTCCAACCTATGGGATTTTGTGGTACAGATGATATAACTCAAAATTCCAGTGTATTTCTAAGAACAGATTGGAGAAAGTGTAAGGGTGGAGGGTTGCCTTGGTCAGCACAAGATGAATTTTATCTGCATTCATATTTTCTACATTTTCTTAGGCAGCTATCTTTTTGCCTATTCTCTACACCACTGTAATGAACTTTGAAATAGTCTTCCTTTGTTTGTGTTCCTTTTAAGATTTAATTTATACGCTTCTGAACATGAATATGTCAAATTTTGCTTCCATCATGTTAAATCAAACTGAAGGCACACTACCTACAGTATAAGATCCGAACTTTCTAGCTAAGTACATTCTCACTTCTATGCTTTGGCTCCATTTTTAGCCATAGTCTGCCTGGTTTGTTTTCATAGCCAACTTGAAAAGTTATCTTTTGTAAGAAACTTTCTCTGCTCTCTATATTGGACAGAACCTGCCTCACGCCCTTACCACACGATCAAATTTCACTACCCATTTTGCACTGTGAATCCCTTAGACTTATTTAATCCTTAACATCACACTAATTTGTATATTTATATAAATGAATGTGCAAGGTCTGTCTGGGAGGAGCTAGTGGGCAGCCTGTGCTTCTCAGAGTGAGAGTAAAGGTTGCATTGAATTTGTCCATTTGAACTTTTAGGTTTAACATTGAACCAAAATGTGATTGTCCAAACTATGTTACATGGTGAATATATCCTTTAGCACTCTCTACTTTCTGTGGTTAGTTCAATAAGGAGCGAATAAAGATGCAAAGTGAAAAGGATTTAAAGGGTAATCTCAGTACTTACCATACACACTAATAATAAGCATCCTGTCTTTGAAGTTAAGTCATAGTCAAATCAAATATCTATTTATTTTTGGCCTGCTTAACACTTTCCATTCATGACAAGAAAATGTGAATAAGAACCAGTACATTGATGAATTACTTATAGAAAGCACAGAGAAAAACATCTCTTACCACTCATAGGAGGAATCTATTATGAGCACCTAGCAATTGAAAATACATCTTAAAACTTTGTTTATTTTTATATTCATTTTTAATGGAATAAAGAAGAAAGATAAGTGTTAACATACCATAGATTCAATTCTTTCACTCAAAATTCTGTATTCTTGTGTACCTGGTGAGCTTAACTGATCATTGTATTCAACATTCATTATTGGAACGTTACTATGGTAAAAGCAAGACTTCTGATCTGGAAAAAAAAAAAAAGAAGGATCAGCCTCACTTATGAAGTAGTTAAATTTTTTTTCAGGATTATGGGAAGTTATAGTGTGCAAGTAAAATTGGTTTCCTTAAAAGAAAGAATAATCTACACTTAATATAAATGTAACTATTATAAAATTATTTTTCTTTCAGTATTTAAAAAAGATTGGCAAACCTAGAATTGTTAAACTCTGTATGAAATTTAAAGTAGTGTTTTATTATTTGAGACCTTAAACCTGTTTCAAAGTGCTACCTCTTTATTATTATATCTTACAGAGATTTATGGATCATTCAAGAAATATATAAATATCTATAGTATTGCTATTATTCATTTATCATTAAGAAATAATTCAAGTAACTGAATAATTGCAAAAATTATTTTACTGGAAGGGGACTGAGTGGGTAGGAGCAATGAGGGATGGAGGATGGGGTATGAAAAGGATTAAGATGTGTGAAACACATGGACCAACTCCCCATAATGACTGCAATCATTATGTACTGCAAACACTACTAATAAAAACTATCTTAAACAGTATTCTTTATAGAAGAACTAGTGTTTTGACATTAGCTTTTCTGTAATAAGCAAGAAAATAAATTTTCTTCCAGAATATCTAATCTACCTTGTCCTTGTTATTTTCATAAAAAGGGGCCTTCCAGAATACTTATTCAGCTGTGTGATGCGATAAAAATCTCTCAAACACTCCTACCTTTACACAACTCCAAACATCATGGAAAGGGATGTGATTCTAATAGAACTCACTTCAGGAAAAAAAAAAAAAGTAACCTCTCTTTTCAGAGTACTATAGTTTTCACTGTAGTGGTCTTTCACTTGCTTGGTTAGGTTAATTGCTGGGTATTTCATTCTTCTTGATGTTATCGTGAAAGGCATTGTTTCTCTAATTTCTCTCTTCCCGAGTTTATTATTGTTTTCAGAAATGCTATTTACTTTGGAAGAGAAGATTTTTTTTTTGCTGTTTGTTTTTGTTTTTTGGCACGAGGGATTGAACTCAGGTCCTTGAGCTTGTGAGGCAGGCAGCAGAACCTCTGAGCTAAATCCCCAGCCCGCTATTGACTTTTGAGTGTTGGCTTTGCATCCTGCTGTGCTACTGAATTTGGGTATTAATTCTGAGAGTCTTTTCATGGAGTTTTTGAGATCTTCTGTGTAGATAATCATATCATCTGCAAATAATAATAATTTAACTTCTACCTTTCCTATTTATATCCCTTTTATTTATTTCTCTTATCTAATTGCTCTGCTTACTGTTTTGAGGGCTATATTAGGTGGTGGTAGTAGACATTTTTGTCTTTTCCTGATTTTAGTGGGAAAGTGTTCAATTTCCATTTAGTATGATGTTTATCACTGGGTTGTCATTGATATCTTTTATCAGATTGAGATAAAGTGTTCTTTACCTATTTTCACAGGGACTTTCTCATGTATGGATTTTGTCAAATGCTTTTTCGGTATCTATTAAGATGATCTTGTCATTTTTGCCTTTGCTTCTGTTTATGTGGTGTATTGCATTTATTGGTTTTGCATATTGAACCACCCTTGTATCCCTGGAATAAATCCTGGTTGGTCATGATTTATGATCTTTTTGATACCTTTCTGCATTTTTGTCAGTGTCTTATTGAGAATTTTTGCAGCTATATTTATTAATGAGATTGGCCTAGAGGAGTCTTTTTGGTTAGGTTCTTTTCTGGATTTGGAATTAGGGTAATGCTTGCTTCTAGGAATGACTTTGGGAGTATTGCTTCCTTTTTTATTTAACTAAAGAGTCTGAGGAGTATTCATATTATTCTCTAAAGTTCTTGTAGAATTTTGCAATGAACCATAAGGACCTTTTGTTACTTGACATTTTAAAAAATTATTATTACTTCTTCAATTTCATGGACTGACATTGACTTATTTGGGATTTTTATATCTTCCTGGTTCAGTTTTCGTAGTTCTGTACCATGCTGTAGGGAATCTATCCATTTCTTCTCAATTTTTCTGTTTTGTTAGAGGATGGGTTCTCAGACTAGTTACTGATGACAGTCTGGATTTTGGCACAATCCATTTTGATTTCACCTTTTAAATTTATTGAATGTTCTTGGGCTTTTTCTTTCCTTGTTTTGGTAAGATTGACTTTTTATCTATTTGTTTATTCTTTCAAAGAACCAAATCTTTGATTCACTGATTGTTTATATTGCTTTTTTAGTCTCATTTTCATTTCTTTCTGCTTGATCTGTGTAACTTCTTTCCTTGTATTGGTGTTGGAGTTGGATTGTTCTTGCCTTTCTGGGACCTTGAGGTACATCAGCAGGTTATTTGAGCTTGCCCTATTTTCCCAATGTGCAAATTCATTGCTATAAAGTTCCCTCTTATGAGAGTTTTTATTGTGTTTCATAGGTTAATGTATTTCATACTGGCTTTATCATTTGATTATAGAACCTGTCTATTTTCTTCCTTCATTTATCTCTTTGTTTTCTTCTCTTTATATCCATCGATCATTCAAGAACGTATTATTTGATTTCCATGTCTTTGCATAGTTTCTGTGGTGTCTTTTGCCCTTGACTTCTAGTTTCATTGCATTACTATTTAATAATATGCATGAGAAGATTTCATTTTTTTTCATTTGTATAAGCATAAGCATGTTTTATGGGCTAGTATGTGGTCTATTTTGGAGAAAGTCCTATGTGGTGCCTAGAAAAATGTGCATTCTATTGATGTTGGATGGAACGCCCTGTAGGTATCTATTAAGTCTATTTGTTTGATGGTTTGATTCAATTCTGATATTTCTTTGTCTATTTATTTTGTCTATTTGATCTGTCCACTTGTAACAGTGGGGTATTGAGGTCCACCGTTATAATTGTATTGGTGTTTATCTGAATTTACATGTTCATTAATATTTGTTATATGAAGCTGAGCATGCTGGTATTTGCTGGATATATGTTTATAATTGTTGTATCTTCCTATTGAATCGCTCCCTTAACCAATATATAGTGACACTTTATCTCTTCTTATCAGTTTGGACTTGATGTGCACATTTTCTGAAATTTAGCATAGATATTCCTGGTTTTTTTTCACATTCCCATAGCATGGAATATTGCTTTCTAACCTTGGATTTTTAATTTGTGAATTTCTTTCTTTTGCGGGGGTTTTGGGATTTTTGTTTTTGTTTTTTTTTTGAGATAGGGTCTCACTATGGAGTTGAGACTGACCTGGAACTCACTGTGTTGCCCAGGCTGGTCTTGAACTCACAGAAATCCTCCTGCCTCAGCCTTCGGAGTGCTGGGATTACAGGTGTGAGCCACCACACCCAGCGTGATTTTTTTTTTTTTAATTAAATGTGCTTCTGGTATACTGAAAAATGTTGGATTTTGTTTCTTGATCCACTCTTCCAACCTGTATCTTGACTGGGGTACTGAGACCACTCCCACTGAGGGTTATTACTGAGAAGTATTGGCTTATTCTTGTTATTGTGTTCTTTTCTTATTGCTGTTTTTCCATTATTTATTGGCATTTTTGTCTTCTTTGTCTCTTTCCAGGGTATCCTTGAGAATTTTTTGTAATGCTGGTTTGGGTGGCAAATATGCTGATGTAGCTCCTTGTCATGTACATATCTCATTTCTCCATCAATTTTGAGATAATATTTTGCAGAATATATAAGTTGTGTTTGGAGGCTCTTGTTTTTTTAGAGCTTGAATTTCTTCACTCCAAGCCCTCCTGGACTTAAAGATTTGTGAAGAGAAGTCTGCTATAATTGCAATAGGTTTAACTTTATATGTGATTGTTGCCTTTCTCTAACAGTTTTTAAAAATTTTTGTCCCGGCGATGGACTTCTCATCATTTGAGTATAATTTGGTGTGGAAAGGTTCTCTTTTGGTCATGGCTATTTGGGCTTTATTTGTGTTACTTATCTATATGTTTATTTCTTTCCTTATGTTTGGAAAGTTTCTTCCAGTATTTCTGTGAACATTTTTTAATGCCATTTGTTTTCTTCTGATTTTTCATTTATTCCATTTACTCTTAGATTAGTTTTATTTGTATCATCTAGAAGCTGTCTGAGTCAGTTTTCATGTTGTCTGGTGTTCTTAGGGTGTGTAAGTAGTTGATCTTTGGAGACATCATTGTATATTAGTTCTTAAATTCTTTCCTCACATTGGTCACTTTTGCTGTTCACACTTTTGAATTAAGTTTGAATCTCTTGGACTTCAGATGCAGGCCTTGACAGGAACTCTATCATTTGCTAAACCAACCATAATGTTTTGTATCATTTTGTTCAGCTCACAGAGCTTTTTATTCCTGTCTTCTGAAAGCTCCTGCACCATTTTGGTTATTCTTTCATTATTTGTTTAGTTATATCTTCTTTGATTCTGCCGAGTACTTCTTTCATCTGTTTTCTAACCTCCTCTGTTCTTGTTTCAGGTAATTCATGTGTGTGGCTCATGCCATTCTCCTCTTGATTCCCACTGCTGCCTGCTGGGGCTTTTGAAGTTTTGGGAAGTTTTTTTTTTTTAACCTTGTCTTATGTTTCTATTTGAGTGTGTGTGTGTGTGTGTGTGTGTGTGTGTGTGTACTGATGTTGTGGATACTTATATTGTAAAGATTTTGTTGCTGTACGGAGATCCCTTTAGTTGTTTTTCAGTGATGTAATTTGAGCATGACTAGCTATAGTTCTTTACCTCAGCTCCATGATTTGACTACCTTGGTTAATTTGGGAAAGAAAGATGAAATACAGCAAGCCCAACACCACATTTTTTGGGACTGTACTCTAGTATTCATAATGTCACAAAGGCAATCTGAATGTTGGCTTGCAATAACCCTAACCAAAGCAAAAATAGTGTGCATACTCACAAACAACAACATCTAACACCCATAACAAACCAAGAAACTTATCTGTAATTTGGAATTCATGTTGGTTTTTTGTTGTTGTTTTTTTGTTTTTTTTTCTGAGATCAGCAATGCTGGGACAGTGCCCAGATCAAACATGCCCCTGCTCATGCTTCTAGATAGAGAAAGCAGTCAGAGACCAGATTTATACTGGATGCAGGCACCCGCAGGCACTAGGATCAGGGTGAGAATGTCAATGCTGTGACTTTCAAATTCAGAGCTACTAAGACTGAGCCTGGCCTCAGGCCATGTGGATGGGGCCTTTGTCTTTTAGCTCAAACCCTTCAGGAGATCTCTTTCCAGCCCCACCATGGCTGCCTGACCACCGCTGTCTCCCATAGCTGTCTGTCAGGCAGTCATTATGGGAATGTAATGCTGGAAATTCTGAAGTGAAACTTTCCATGGCCGCCCTGAGTCCTGAGCTCAATAAACCCTTCCCTGGAACGGTGTCCAACCATGCTGTCTCTCCAGGGATATGGCAGGCACTTGGACTGGAGCCATTCACTAGCCCTGGCCTCACGTGGGTTTAGCATCTACGCTCTTCCTGCAACTCACACACCTGCCTGTGTCTTCCACTGCCATATTTCTCCCTCTGGAATTCCTAGCTTTCACTTTTCTCTAGATTTGATCTTCCTTTCCCTTGATCCATAAACTGGGAGAAAAAGTGCAGATTATCCTTTTGCTTCTCTGCATTGTGTTCTGTCTCTTCAATCTCTCTATAGGTTTTAATTTTCCTGATGGAGCCTTCCTGGTTCCCAGTGTTCTACTTCTCTTTTGTTTTTCTTCCCCAAGTTGTTATTTTTCCAGTGTCTGGATTCCAAATTTCATAGAAGCTAAATTGCTTTTCTCCCAGAGGTCTTCAGTGAATCCTCTTTGTGTTTAAGTGTGACAACACAATGGCAAAATTCATTAATTTAATTTGAAACTTTATGCCTTTTTTTTTCTACCTCTCTAATTCATTTTAGGGCCAGTTTACTCCAGGTGGCCTTATAGCAAAATTTACTCATAATCTTTATATTTGATCAAGAAGGATGATTTCTCATTGCTTTTTATTCAAAACTGGTAAATTCATTGCATTATTGGAAGTGTTTCAACCTTTGCATAGTTAAATATTTATATCTTTTTCTTTAATTAAATACTATAAATTATGTGGCTTATTTTTTCTTTAAACTTTATACATAGCTGCCACAGGATTTGGATGATATAAAATAATTGCATCTAAAACAAAAATAACTTGAAAGTGAGTTTTTAGATGAAAATGATTAGAATGTTTTATATTTGCTAGTAAATTTGACATTTTTTACATATTAAGGCATCATCTGAGAGAACATTCATTGAGATTTTAAAGAAACTTGTGTATGAATGAGTAATGTATATCAATTCTTTATATTATTATTTCTTGTCTATATTTTTAAATTTTATTAATGATATAAAAACTTTTAAGATTAACAGTAGTGGAGTAAAGATAGCAGCAACAAATAGCCTTTCTGTGATCTGGAATTGAGACACCTGAAAAATAACAACTCAGTGAAGAGAATAAAAGAAGTAGATCTCTGGGGTTGAGAGAGAGAGCTGACAGGAAAACTAGAAATTACAGAGATTCTGGAAATAATGAAACAGCCTGTGAAGCTGACCCCAGCTTCCAGAGAAGGGTACACCCATCTCTACTGACAAAATGAGCCTGGAGAGAGGGATGGCATCTCGGAGGAGAGACAACAAACTGGTTCAGCAGTGCTAGCCCAAGAAAAGCCCTCAGATGTTGTAAACTGAAAAAATAATGTGGGGTTTTAGTTTCAAAATGATTCTTTCCACATGGCAGCCATTAGTGAGAGGGTTTAATCAGCAGCTATTTTAGGAAGCAGTTAATAGTTTAAGACTGATAATTCAATATTTCTGGGGTCACCTTAGCACAGTGAATGGGTGGGAGATGGCCACAAGAGACAGTTGCAGAAAGGGCACAGACTAGATATAGATCCCACCTCAGAAATTTAAACTCAGGCCGGAAACATGGGGATCACAGATGCTGGAGAGAAGCCAGCCTAGTCGTGTGGCTTTCAGAGGGCGTGGGACTAAATATTCTGGTATGAAGTCTAGCTGTCTTCTTGGACATTCAGCCAGCTGCCAACATCAAACACGAAACTCAGGAGCCTGATTATTTTCCCATCTACAAATATGAACAAGGATATGTCAGGCTAGGATGGTGTGGTGATTGGTTAACTGATAGTCAGCTTGAGTGGGAACAGCAAGCTGAATTGAATTAGTGTGATTCTGGGGAACAGTATAAAAGGAGAGCAGGGAGGAGGATTTTAGGCTAATTTCCTGTGAAGAGGCTTTGGCTGTTCTTTTCAGCTATTGTCTTGGGTTCAGCTTTGCCTTCCGCTGAGGATGGCTGTTCCCCTGGAAGGAGTTCTGGTCCTCTCCTTCACCGTGAGCACTGTCTTCTGGCCTTTGGCACAGACACTTTGGCTGAGAGCTCTGCTTTGCCCTGGGTGTTACTCATGGTTCTTGATGCAGATTCTAATATGAGCCTTTCAGCATATAGCTCAAATACTAGCCTCTGGTACGGAGGTTCCCATGGATGAATGCACCTATACAAGTCAGATTAGTCGGATTCTGTTTGGTGTTTGCTACTCCCCTGTGTTGCGCTCTGTTTCCTCAGAAAAGCTCCATGTCTGTGACAAGCTTGAAGGCTGAGTTGCAAGCCAAGATCCAAGAGTGTCAACCTAAATTACGACATGTGTACTTCAACAAGGGATTGTGAAGTAAAGGAAGACACTTGGATGGCTAATCCTGCCACCTGCAAACCTGGCAAAGCCACGTCCATGAGGAAAATCCTGTTTGATCTGGGTTCTCCCAGTTTAAAAAAAAAAAAAAACTTTTGGAGATTCACATTAGCCTTTTAGAATTTAAAAATGCTAATAGTATACCTCACAAAGCTAGAGAAAGAAAAGAAGACTAAAATTTGTGTGGAACTAGAAAAGACCTAGAAAAAGCAGCCATGGGAAATAAGAGAAGAGAAGCAGGTGACACAATCCTAGACTTCAGGCTACATTACAAAGCCACAGCGATTAAAAGAGAAAGCATTAGAGTGGCACAAAACTAGACATGTGCACCAATGAAATAGAATAGTACATGCAGGAAAAATTTCAGGCAGAAACGTTTGCCAGACAAAAGATAGCCTCTTTAACAAGAGGTGCTGGGAAAACAGGCTGTAAACTTGAAGATGAATCTAGACCCGTGTCTCTCACTATGTAATCAAAATGGGTCAAAGATCTAAATATTGAAACAGAAACAACCTCCTGAAAGATAAAAAAGTAAAACACCTGATGATATAGGCAAGGTCTTTCTGAACAGAACCTCAATTGCATAACAAGTAACATAAAGAATCAACAAATGGGATTATATCAAATTAAAAAGCTTCTGTACACCAAAGGGAACAACCAACTGAGGGAAGAGACAATCTGTACAGTGGGAAAATTTTTTTATGGCCAGGAATTCCTCAAAGAACTAATATTTAGAATATAGCATAATAAAAGGCCCAATCAAAAAAATGGGCAACTTAAACAGAAACTTTTCAGAAGTAGAAGTAGAAATGGTCAATATATACATGAACAAATGGTCAACATCGCTGGCCATTAGAGAAATGCAAATTAAAATAATATTGATTACATCTTACTCCAGAAAGAATGGCTATTATCAAGAAAAGAAACAACAAATGGTGGAGAGGCTGTGGGGGAAAAGGAACACTTCTACATCTTTATGAAATTCATTACATAGAGTCTTCAAAAACTAAAAACAAATAGAAATTTTACTTAACCCAGCTGTTTCCCTTGTAGATATTTTCCTGAAAGAGTTAAAGACATTTTACCATGGTGATGTATTGCCTACCTGTGTTTATAGCAGCATAATTCCTAATAGCTAAATCTTGTAAGCAGCCTTATGTCCATCAACAGATGAATGATAAAGAAAGTATGGTATTTATAGACTATGGAGTACTACTCTGCCATAAAGAAAGATAAACTTAAGTCATCTGTAGGGAAATACATTTACTTCAAGGCCATAATATCAAGGGAAATAAATAACACTCATAAACTTAAATATTGTATGAGAAACCAAACATAGAAGTAAAGAGCAAATAAAAAATAGATAATAAGAAGTAAGGCCATAGATCTTTTGCAAAAGGAAAGGGGGCCGAGAGAGAGAGAGAGAGAGAGAGAGAGAGGAGGGAAGAGCGGGAAGGGGATGAAAAAGTACTGAGATGGGCTGTGAACATACATCAGCTCCTCAGGGTGAATGTAATTATTGCACACTGCAACTGTACTAACAATTTTTTAAAAAATATAAAAGAGAAATAATAAAAGCACATAATCTTTTTATAAGTTTTACATTACCTGTTCGCTACTGCAAATTTGTCTACTGATCATCATACATTTCTACTTTATGTTAAGACTGTGTTCAGGAGACAGAGAATGAATAAACAAATATTTAGGTATGTTCAAATTTTAGGTGTTAAATGAGTTTCTTTTTAACATTTCATGTTTATGAATTTATCAGGTTACTTTACAGAAAAGGCAAATACACTATTAATGAAAAAAATACCAAATTTTAGCATCAAAAATATGAAGAGATTTAAAAAATTTTTACAGTGGTTCTTGCTTGAGTGATAATGTTTGGTACACTCAAAATGTATGCTTTGTATATTGAAAAAGGCCAAAAAGAGAAGAGATAAAATGCTTTTTGAAAGGAAATGTAGATGTGAATATATATTTAGAGAAAATTCTAAGTAAGATTATCTTATGTTAGGAAATAAAAGTAGCCACAGGTGTGGTGGCACATCTATAATCTTAGCAATCCAGAAGCTTGGGCATGAGGTTTGTGTGCTTGTATGATTCGAGCTAAAACAAACAAACAAACAGACAAACAAAACAAAAACTAAACAAAATAAAAGAAAAAGAGCAAGAGAATAAGATGGTGAGAAAGCAAGAGAGCAAGTGAGAGAGAAAAGAAGGAACGATAGAAAGAAAAAGGAGAAAAGAATGAATAGCAGCAACCAAAGAGAGATGACATTCTTAACCCGAAGTATATTTCATTGTTTGGTATGAACAGTGATTAATAATAATCTTTGATACTTACCGAAAGCTAAATAGTGAATGAGTAGACCTACGATCATGGCCGCGATCCCTACCACCGCAATGACAGTGACAAACACTACCCATGGGTTCATGAATCTCGAATTTGGTGGCACTCTTGTTGGCCTTAAAAGAGCAGGAAAAGAAACGATGACTATTTCACCCATACAGTTCATCATTCATGGATGATCATCTGTATTCCTCAGTCTCTTATCTTACACGTGTTTGTAATTATAGAAATAAAACCTGGTTATGAACTGGGCAGCATGAGGCCCTCCTTCTTGATTTTTCCCCCAAGGTTTTTTGTTGTTATTATTGTTGAGATTTTGGATTTGTTGTTGTTGTTGTTATTTCCTACATAAAACTATCAACTATTTCTTAGTTCAATGAAAGAGTAAAGAAACCTGACCTATGGTTTGGAATTGCTTTTTCTCCTACCAATAGATAAAGTTCTCAAAAAACTTAAACAAATCAAACAGAACAACAACAACAAAACTATTCTGTTTTACTGCAACATCTTCATTATAGTGATGCTCTTTCTCTTATCAATGACAGTAAGGGCAGAGGCAAAGGGCTGAGACACAGGAGAGCAGCAAGACCTGAAAGGTGTTAGAACTGCCCCAAACTAGAAGATTTGTGTGATTTATCATTTTTCCCCCCCAGGATTGTCTTCTATTAGGCATATCAATGGAGAAAAATCATAATAAATTTGTAAATGAACTTTCTTTTACTTATTTATTTTCCCATTTATTTTTTATTTTGGGGTAGCATTTAAATGACTTTATTTTCCTTGAGGATATAAATCACTTTGTACTCCTTGGAGGTACAGAGGTGATTGGGTAAATGGTGAGAGGCCTGAGCCTGCCTATTTAATGCTTTTCTGAGAATTGGAAAAAGGCAACTCCTTCAGGAGACAAGAATTTTAGAAGGCTGTCCCTTGGGCTGAATGTAGTTCCACGCTGGGGCAGACAGCTCAGAAAGCATACTCAGTGAGAGTAAACTACAGCTTACTGCCTATCTTCCTCCAAACCATGCATGGTCTGTCGTAACTTGCAAAAATAGCACAACTGTAAATAACAGCACAGAAATGATGTGTTGATGTTCTGGAATCTACTATTTGTGTGGAAAGTCAGTGTAGGATGAAAAATCTTCTCATAAACTTTGCAAATTGATGCGGGCAAATGACTAGCATGCATGTGCGTGTGTGTGTGTGTGTGTTTGTGTGTGTAAAGTGCAAGAGGAATTGGGGTACATGAAAACATACCACCGATAAGCTTGAGTATAAACTCAGCTGCTTCCCTGGCTGGTTAGGCTTTGCCCTTCCTGGAACTCAGACCATACCCTGGTGCTTAAAGCGTGTCTACAATAGGACAAATTCACCTTTCTTGCCAGTAGAGAAGCAAATGCCTTTCCAGTTGAGGCTCTATATATTCTAATTGGATCTCACTGTGCAGGAATTCTGGAAGTCAATGATCATCCTTCTCCAGTTTATTATGATGATTATTATTGAAATAGATTTCAAATCCTTTTTTTTTTAAAGACAGGGTCTTACTGTGTAGTTGAAACTGACCTGGAACTCACTATGTAGAAAGTCTGGTCTCGAACTCATAGAGATCCTCCTGCCTCGGCCTCCTGAGTGCTGGGATTACAGGGGTACATCACCACATCTGGTGGTTTCAAGATACTTTACAGCAATTGCTGCTTGACTTAAAAATATTTTCACTGAAGGGAGGGTAGGGATAAGGGGAAAAAATGAGAACCAAGATCTGTCATATAACGGTGCAAGATCCCATTGGTGAATGTGACTGTACTGTACACCTAAAATGTACCAATAAACTCAATGAAAAAAAAAACATTTTCACTGATGCCAGTATTTGAGGTTTGTGGTCTATACTAAACAAAATTTTCAGAGAAGGAAAAGAGTGAATATGCTCCTCTACATTGTATCAAATCTTAATTTGGAGCCTGCTAAATAGAAAAACAGTACTAGTTTGTAATATTGTCTTCATTAATATTCACTTAATGTTCCCAAAATAAGGAAGACATTAATTTTCTCCAAGAAAACAAGATCATTTTGTCTTTTTGAAATTTCCTGTGTTCTAGTGACAGTCTTTCAGATGAGGACCTGAAATATAAATGATTTTATTAATTGACTTTTCTGAGCACATTAACTTCTGGATTGTAAAGGATATTGAAAAAATGTAGATGGAGAACTAGATGAGAGTTAGGAGCTATGGATTCAAGCACCCTCTCTGTCAACTCTAAACTATGAGCTCTCACATGTGTCAGAACTACTCCAAGCTCCATCTTATTCTAAAAATGCACAAAACAAAGTTTTCCGTATCCAAAGAGAATAAAATAAAATAGCCTACATGACAATGATTTGTGGAGTAGTGGTCCCTGGAATTTAAGGCATCACGACAGAGGTAGCTGAGGTATAAGATCTCTGAGAATGGACAGTGTTGTGGCAGCGAGTATCACGTGATCGTGGGGACGCCCTTTCTTCTCCCGGAGTCTCAGGGCCCTCGACTCTGGACCCCAGGGTCAGTACACGCTGTACAGGAGTTTGGTGGGAATTAAAGCATGCTGTATGGGCTCTGTATAAGCTAAAAGGGCTATGGACTCACACACACACACACACACACACACACACACACACACAAAACTTTCTAGTAAAACACATTTTTTCAATACTGACTTTAATTGTTATTACCTTATTGCTATATTTCAATTTATACTATTGTTAGAAAAAAATCCTGCATTGCTTTTAAAACGATTTCATCTGTTTTGTTTATATTTTTGTTTGTATGATTAGAAGAAAAAAAATCCTACATTTCATTTAAAATATATGATTTCATCTGTTTGTGCTTATTTACTCGACTATCTACACCCTTTTCATTTTACTCTTTACTCATTATTTTTTTAGAGATGACTTCTAAATTGACACCTTTGTAACATTTTTCACCAACTACAGTTTATTCAGCTGCATTCTGAGTGTTATTACAGGGAACTTTGTACTGAAAAGAAGGAATGTGTCCTTATACTCCTTCATCAGTGTATTTTCAGAGTATATTCATTTTTTAGGCTTCTGTAATTATTAATTGCTTTACTCAGAAGTTGTTTGAGATTTACAAGCTTGCTATTTTGTCAGACATTCAAAAATAAATAAGGTACCTTTCTCCATTGTAGGTGGGAGTGCAGACTAGTGCAACCACGGTGGAAATCAACATGGAGATACCTCAGAGAACTAGGATTAGAGGTTCCAGTTGACCCAGCTATACTTCTGCTGGGTATCCTTCCAAAAGAATTTTAAAAAATCATATCACAGTGATATATGCCCACCTATGTTTATAGCGGCACAGTTTATAATAGGTAAAACTTGGAAACAGCCCATTTGTCCATCAGTTGGAAACTGGATAAAGAAGATGTGGTTTTTCTATAAAATGGAATACTATGCAGCCATAATGAAAGAGAAATTAGATTCTTTCATAGGAAAATGGATACATATTGAGGATGTACTCCTAAGTGAAATAAGTAAGTCACACACGTATAAATACCAAATAGTTTCCTGGTGTGAAAAGTTATAATGATACATAAGATCGTAATAATATAATTAACAATGTAAAATAGGAAGAAAAGAGATAAAGGTGTAGGGAAAGTGGGAAGGGTAGGGGAAAGGTAATAAAGGAAAAGAAAAAAATATGAGAAAATGAAAAATGGAACTAAATTGTTTGTAAATGGGGAGGGGAGGAGGGGGTGAAGGGAGGGCTGGGACAATGAGAACCAAGACCTGTCATGTAACAGTACAAGATCCCAATGATGAGTGCAACTGTATTGTATACCTAAAATGTTCCAATAAACTCAATGAGAGAAATAAATAAATAAGGTAATTTTTTTTTTTTTTTTTTGGATACTGGGGATTGAACTCAGGACCTTGCTCTTGTAAGGCAGGTGTGGTGCCACTGAGCTAGATCCCCAGCCCAAGGTAAAATTTAATTACTTCAAAGTAATAAGTAAAATGTGCTACATCAGTATTCCACATTCAATTGGACCTGAGAAGTCAGAGCAAGAACTTTTGGATAAAGGTGGGAGGAGCTCTCAGCAATCTTTGTGAAGCATGTGTCACTTGAGCTATGCCTTGAAGGATGAGTAGGCCTTGTGGGAAAATGGAGAAATGTTCAAAGGAGTTTTTTAATCTCTATTCATTTGAGAAGTGCAAATGAAAACAACACTGAGATTCTACCTCACCCCAGAAAGAATGGCTGCTATCATGAACTAGGACTGGTAGTCCCATTTGACCCAGCCATCCCCCTGCTGGGTATCTTCCCTGAAGAATTCAAAGAATCATACCACAGTCATGCATGTGTTCTCATGTTTATAGCAGAACAATTTGTGATAGCTAAAACTTGGAAGCAGCCCTATTTCCCATCAACAGGAGACTGGATAAAGAAAATGTATGTGTTTTTTTAAAAAAAATATATTGGAGTACTACTCATCCACAAAGAATGAGAAACTAGAGACATCTATAGCTAAATGGATGCACCTTGAGGCCATAATTTTAAGTGAAATAAATAGGATACATATGTGTAAATACCTAATAGTTTCTTGTGTGAGAAACTGAAAGCATAAATAAGTACTAAAATGTATGATACATAATGTGAAATAGGAAGAAAAGGTGCAAAGGGGAAGGGAAAGTGAGAAAGGTATGGGAAAAGAAAGATGGGAATGGAATTAGCATGAGAAAAAGAAAAAATAGAAGCAAAGTTTTTGTAGATAGGGATGGATGGAGGGGTTGAATGGAGGGCAGGGGAATGGGGAAAAACTAAGAACCAACATGGATTATGTAAAAGTGCAAATTTCCAATGATGAATGTCATTACACTGTATAACTTAAATGTACTAATAAAATTAATTAAGAAAAGAAAGAAAATGGAGAAACAAAGGCAAAAGAGGTAGAGAATTTATGAGACTTTATGTACTGAATTTGAGTTATTTTGATCACAGAAATAGTTTGAGTTTTTGAGGTATTTTAATAATAAAAATTATTCTCAATTTATGATGAGGTTATATGTGAGTAAACCTATCTTTATAGCAAGTGGAAAATATTGTGAATGAAAATGCATTTAATGCACCCAAACTGTTGAATATCTTAGCTTAGCAGTGCATACAGAGTGCACTCTAAAGAACTGCTGTACAACCTCCTGTTCATGTGAGTAACTGAGCATTTTGTGTCACTACTATTTTCCAGCATTACAGGACAGAATCATAGTGCTCATTTCTGGACAGAGAAAAGATCAAAATTCAAATTTTGAAATATGGAATTTGCTACTGTATTGTTTATACATGATAAGTTGAAAAATTATTGTCAAACTATGATAAAGTCAGGGACCCTTGCATTTTATTTTATCTTACTTGTGTGCTAACCCGGACAAGTGTGTCCATGCTGAATAAAGATCCTGAGATGGAGGTCTCAGGTCTTTTTTGAAGTCATTATTTTAGAGGTAGTATTTAAAGCTCTGAAAAAGGGTATGTGATACCAACTTATCTTACTACATTTGGAATGAAAAATATACACAGACCTACTACGTATGTTTCTAGGTTCATATATTCATGAATTTGATTTCATAATTTCCTTGTTATAGCCTAAGGTATACAGTAATACTGAGAAGCACCTAGTAATTATGATGATTGTGTGTGTGTGTGCACGTGAGAGTGCATGCATATGATGTTTGGTATGTGTGTGTATAAAATTTAGGGAGCCACTGATTAGCATTTACAAACATGATCACACCACCGTCCTATGTGAAGTCATTTTATATATGACACTAAAAATACAATGACCTATGCTCCACGGAAAAAGAAATTTCACTATGGTTTACAAATAACAAGAAATTTAACTATTCTTCTTTTACTAACCTATGCTAATTCCAGAAGAAAGCACCGGTAGTCAAGTGAAAGCAAGCTAAATAGTTACTCATGCTGGGTGCTTACACGTGTTTCTTTAAAGTTGATGGAAGGGCCACACCTACTTCATTAATCCCTCAGTCAGTAGCTAGTTATTTCAGGTACTTATGTCATGGTATGATGAGTCCAAGGTCAAAGTTTTAATCTTGGATAGAGTTTCTTCACTAGCTCACAGGAATAGGTGGAGCACTTATTCTTATTTGCTTTTGCAAATGTGTGCTCCTCGGGTAGTGAAACCTCACTCTCACGTCCACCTCCACCCCAAGAAAGAAAGAAAGAAAGAACATAAATATTTAATGAAACAAGATGGTATTAGCACAAGCTACACCCCCTGCAGGCCACACTGATTACTTCTCTAAGACTGTCCTGTAGAATAGCATTTGTTTTTCTCATGTGGGGCAACACCTTTTTAAATGTTTCATATTTTAACACATTCTAGGATATCAAGAATGAAATTCTTGATGCAGAATGTTTATCAGATATTGAGGATAACTCTGGGTATTTATCCTTAATTTATTATCTCAACTTTTGATGCTTCTGGAGATACTAGCCCAGGAATTTCCACTATGATCTTATGTTTCCTTGAGATCCTGACTTTATCTCCTTCTTTCCTGCACCCCCATGTGCTGCTCCACACACCCTGGCTTCCCTGCTTCTACTCAAGTACAAAAGGAATTTCCAGTTTGGGGGCTTTGTGCTTGCTGCCCCTTGGCCTGGAATACCCTTGTCCCAGGTTTCTATAAAGCTCTCTCTATTGCTTCCTTCAAGACTTTCTTCAGTTGACATCCCAGTGAAAACTTCCTAGCAACTTCATTTAAAAATATGTGTCTTCTTGCTGTTTTACTATTAATTGCTTTCTTATTTTGCAGACAATTTCTAGCCTCTAAATATATTATACAATTTACTGGTTTTGTTGAAAAGTTCCATGAGGGACCTTTTTTTTTAACGTAACTTCCCTCCACCTTCATCTTAGAATGGTTCCACTACTCATATTTATTTATATTCAGTACATCCAACAGCTTTTCCTAGAAAGACATTGACGAGAAAAAGAAATGATTCTGATACAGAAAAAAACTGTAAAAGAATGTGGCATATTCCCAGAAGAAGAGCGTTTAGGAATGGGGCTGATTTTACAGCTTTTTTAGGGAAAATATTTCTGGATGTTAGAAGACTTATTCAAAGAAACTAAAAAATGCTTCCTTTTAAAATCAGAATGTGAAAAATAAGACGACAGATTAGAGCTAGCAGCACTGAAAAGTCGCTCAGAGCTTGCTTGCCAGGATCTGCTTTTGACTAAGACTGATTCTACCATGCTTGAGGAGGCTGAAGAGCCAAACCATAACCAAACCTAAGGACACACCACACGGAGGGAGAATCTAACTAAAGAGATCTCCACAGCAAGCCGAGAGTCTCTCTGCCATAACAGGGATCTTCAGCTGCAGCACCAGAAACATGAGAAAACAAGGCAATGAGATGCCTCCAAAAACCATGTAACTCTTCCAAAATTCAGAGGCACTAAAGTAGAGGAAACCACAGGCAAACCACTAAACAAAAGGGGTCAAAATTTTTAAAGAGATTAAAAAAAAAAAGAAGAAAAGAAACACATTAGCAAAAGCATAAGATGCTCAGAAAGCTCAATGAAGATTTAACTGAACGAGTAAAAGATTTTACTAATGAAATGTTAAATGAGATTACAGAAAAAACAAGCTAATAGAATTAAAAACAAGATAATGCAAAATATAAATGGCCATGTTGGTAAAGAATTAAAAATTATGAAAAAAAAGCAAGCAGAAATGCAATATAAGAAACATTCAGTGGAACGTGAACAACCATAGGGGAGAGAGAGAGACTGAAGACAAGACGGAAGAAGGCAGTGCTAAACTCAACGATGCCATAAAGATGGCGGCAAGACATCATCCAATGTGACTCAACCCGACTTCAGAATTACAGAAATAAAGAAAAAGAGAAGATAACAAAAAATGTATACAAAATGTACTCACTGATATGACAGAAAACCATACAAATCTAGGGAAGAAATTCAATATCCAAATAAAAGAGATATAAAACTCAAAATAACCCTAAACAGGAAGGACTTCTCCATGACACATCATAATCAAAACTCTAAAATTCAACTAGAAGAGAAAATGCTAAAAGTTATTGTTATACAGGCTTACTGTACAGCAAATAACCCGTAAAAGCAAGCCAGTAGGAATAATGTGCTTTTCTCAGCGAAAAAACTTTAAAGGCCTTGAGAGATGAAGTAAAGTTTTTTAAGATATAAAACAAAATAATCATTAACCCTGACTTGGATATCCTATATAATTAACTTTCAAAATAGATGGAGAAGTGAAGACTTTCTGTGACAAATAAATCCTAAAGAAATATATGACCATTAAACCAGCATTGGAAAAAATACTTAAGACAATTCTAGACAAAGACAGGGAGGCTGTCAGCACCAAAGAGCCCAAAGGAAATTATACAATAAATTGGGAGAAAACAAAACAAAAAAGAAACAGAAGAATCAGCACTTGGAAAAATAATATAGTAAATGCCTTATAATAATAACTCTGTGTCAATGGTCTTAACACCCTCATCAAATAACAGAATAGCAGACTGACCCAAACAAGAAAATGCACCATTATATTGCTCACCAGACGCACAACTCATGCAAAAGAAAGCACATGTATTGAATAAAATAAAAAAAGACTGAAAATGATACTCAAATTCAGAGCAAGCAGGAATAGCTCTCTTATTTTCAGACATGTTACATTTCAAATCAAAAGTGTAGGAAGAGACAGATTTGGCCATTATATGCTGGTAAGGGAACAATTCAACAGGAAAAGATAACAATTGTAAATATTTGGGCACTGAATGTTGGTGCACCAACTTCACAAACAAAACAAAACAAAACCAACTACTGGACATAAAAAGACAGCTGCCAATATAATCATAGTGAGTGACTTCAGTATCCTACACTCATAAGTAGATATACATAAACTACACACAAAAAAACTCAACAAGGACATATCAGTTAAAACATACTATTAAACAAGTACAGTTAATTATATAGATCAGAGTGGAAATTAATGAAATTAAGAAGAAAAATCCTAACCCTAGCCCTACCCTAAAGAAAGAATTGGTTCTTTGAAAGGATAAACAACGTGAATAAACACTTAGCCAAACTTACCAAACATTAAGAAAGGAAAGAAAAATTTGTATCAAAGCCAGGTGTGGTGGCACATATATGTAATTCTAGGACTACTTGAGACTAAGGTAGGGGGATTACTGCAGTTTTGAGACTGGCCTGGGCTATACAATGAGCTCATATTAAGACCTTTCCTAAAACACAAAACAAAAAACAGGAAAAAGAAAGAAAATACAGGTACAAATTCCATATGATGAGTGTTATCATTATGTATATTTAAAATGTATGAATAAATGTTTTGCTTAGAAAAAGAAAAAAAATGAATGAAATCAAATGTAAAAAGGCAAAACTATATAGGACAGCACCAAAATCCATTTTATAAAAAACTACTTTGAAAACTTATATTTCTTAATCAGAGTACCTAGAAGAAATAGAAAAATTACAAGTGACTTACCAAAATTGAAGCAAGATATAAAACCCTGAATGGAATAAGCAGGCAATGAAATAGAGGCAATAATAAAAACTCTACCAATAAAGAAAAACTCAGGGCCTCACAGGTTTACTTCAGAATTCTACCAGGATTTCAGAGAAGTTCCCTAATCAAACTTTTCTATGAAATTGAAAGGGAAGGAGCCTTGCCAAACTAAATTCTCGAAGCTAGCATTTCCCTGATACCTAAACCAGATAAGGACTCAACACAAAAGAAAAATACAACTCAATACCTTAGGAACATAGATGCAAAAATTCTGAACAAGATACAAACAGAATGCAACAAATCATGAAAAAGATCATATATTGTGACCAAGTCAATTTCATCCCAAGAATGCAAGGATGATTCAACATATGTAAATCAATAGATGTAATACATCTCAGAAGCAAGGACAAAAAATCACATGATCATCCCAGTAGATGCAGAAAAAGCCTTTGACAAAGTCAGTGTTCATTGATGATAAAAACTCTGATGAAAATAGATATAGAGGAACTTTATCTCAAATAAATAAAAGCCATGTATGACAAACTCACACTATGCCAATATCACACTAAATGGGAAAACCTGAAAGCATTCCTTCTGAAATCAGTATGGATATAAAGACTGACTGCTCACACTCATGACTCTTGTTCAATGCCGTACTCAAAACATTAGCCACCACAATCTCTCTAGTATTCAAATCTTTACCCAAAGTAATTAGGCAAGAGAAAGAAATATAAAGGTTATGTATAGGGAAGAAAGAAGTCAGGCTATATTTATTGCAAATGACATGATAATTAACATAAAATATGTCAAAATATCCACCACAAGATGCTCAGAATGAATAAATTCAGCAATATAGCAGGATACAAAATCACCACACAAAAATTAATAGTGTTCCTGTACACCAACAATGAACCCACTGCAAAAGAAATAGACAAAGCAATACTATTCACCATAGCTTCAAAAAAGATTAATACCTAGGAATCAAACTGACCAAGGAGATGAATGACCTCTATAATAAAAACTATAGTACTTGGGAAAAAGACATTAAAGAGGACATAAGAAATTAAAAGACATCCCCTGTGCCTGAATAGGCAGAGTCAATGTTATCAAAATGTCCACATGACCAGAAATGAAATATAAATTCAATGCAATTCCAATCAAAATACCATCATTTTTCACTTAGCTGTAAAACACAGTTTATGTGGAACTGGAAGAGACCCAGAATCACAATATCAGATTTCTAATTACACTATAATGCAACAATGATAAAAGCAGCATAGTACTGGCACAAAAGCAGATATATGGCTCAATGGAACCTCAGTTGGGCAAGAAATAACACCAAATGGGACTACATCAAATTAAAAACCTGCCTAGCAAATGAAATAAACAACACACTGAAGATACAACTGACAGAATGGAAAAAAAATTCTTGCCAGCCACCCAATACATAAAGGACTAATATACAAAATATATAAAGAACTCAAAAAATTAGAACCTCCAAATTAAAGATGCAATAAAAAATGGGAATAAATAGGTACTTCTCAAAAGAAGCAAAAATGGCCAATAAATACATAAAAAAGGCTCAGCTTCTTTGGCCATTACAGAAAATCAATGAGAAAAACAACATTCAGCTTTCATCTCACTCCAGAAAGAATGGTTATCAAGAACTCAACAGCCGGGCACGATGGTGCACGTCTGTAATCCCAGCACTTGGGAGACTGAGGCAGGAGGATCGCTGTGAGTTTGAGACCAGCCAGGCCTACATAGTGAGTTCCAGGGCAGTCTCAACTACATAGTGTCTCAAAAAAAACCCACAAAAATCCAAAAAACAAAAACAAAAACATCAAGAACTCAACAAATAACAAATGCTACTGAGACTGTAGGAAAAGAAACCCTTCTACACTGTTGGTGCAAATGCAAAATAGTTAACTGTTAGGGAAAGTCAATATGGCAATCCCTTAAAAAACTAAAACTAGAAATTCCATTCGCCCCAGCTATACCTCTTCTGGGTAATTTCCACAAAGTGTTAAAGACATCATTCTACAATGATACATACATATGCATGTTTACAGCAGCACAACTCACAATAGCTAAATCCAAGAGATTAATGATAAAAAGTGTGGTGTATATACACAATGGGGTATCACTAAGCCATAAGGTAGGATAAATGTGAGTTATTTGTAGGAAAATGGATGCCACTTGAGACCATAATGCTCAGTGAAATAAATCAGACACAGAAAGTTAAACATTACATGGTTTCTCTTATGTGATGTCTTTTCATTTTCCTCATTGCTAGGACAAAGTACCTGACTCCCACAACCTAAAGAAGAAGAGATTTGTTTTTGCTTATAGGTTAAGAAGTTTTGGTCCATGTTTGTCAGGATTAAACACAGACACAGAATGGCAGAAGGTCCTTGGCAGAGGAAAGCTGCTTACATCATGGTGGCCAGGAGGCAGAGAGAAAAAGGAAGAGCTGGGAGTGACGTGTACCCCTGTAGGTCATGTTCTCGGTGACCTCCCTTTTTCAACCAGCCCTGACCTCCTAACAGCAAGTCAGCTATATGCCTCTATCGTTCAGCCATCTTCCAAAAGTCTGCCTATGAGTGCATGAGGCTTTTGGATGACATTCTTGATTCAAACACACATCTGAGAAATCCACAGTATCGATAATTTAAAGAGAAAATACAAGACAGATGATAGAAAACGGGGAGGGAGACTTTGTGGAGATGGGAAAGTGTGCTGCATGAATGGTAGAAGATGGTAGGGGTAGGGGAAGCAGAAGGAGGAAGAATTAAGATGTGATGAGTATATGTACCAACCTCCCACAATACATGTATTTATTATGGTTTCAAACATGTACTAACAGAAAAGAAAAATAAAGCCCTCAAAAAAACAGAGTTCTGACAGTTCTGCACCCATCATTCGGATTCGAAGTCTTTCCAGATGCTTATTTGCCATCTTTGTTAGATATTTACTTTATCCTAGACTAAGGAAGTTGAGGGTATTTGTGTGTTATCACTTGTGCCTCACCTTCCTCAAGCAAATGGGCTGGCTAGAAGAATGGTGCGGTTTGAAGACGCTGCTGGGCTCAGGATGGTAAAACTTGGCAGGTTTCTCCTCAGTCAAATCACACCTCCACTCAGTGATTCAATCTTGCATAATAATGAATTGGCGGAATTGGGAGACTGCTGGACAGTTCTGTGAAGGGTCAATTACTGACGTCAAGGGAAATTATAACTATTGCTGCACCACGCTTAATGTACACACTTAATGCTTTTATGGGAAGGACATCCTTGCTGGCACTATATGGTTGCACAGTGGGTGTGTTCTTGTTTCCACAACTGAGATTATGAAATTTTTATCTGAAAATGGTCACAGTAGTATGATGAAGGGGTACCATTTTGAAGTTGAGCTTGCCTGGATGATTTGAAACAACAGAACAAATGAAAATATTTCTCCTGGAAGCTCATGATGCTAATATTTTAAGTATATTTCTCTAGAAGTTATCAGATTTTTAATGTTATAGGAATCATATATTTATTTACCCTATTGTTGTCAGAGACATGTACCCAGTAATTTCATACCAGCAATTGTAAGAGAAAGCCTTGGCACAGGTCACCTGTCTCTCTTTGCTGATTAATAATGTTAGAGGGATCCTCAAATATACTATACAGAACATGATTGTTCACTTTTAGTATTGTATTCCTTCTGAGTTTAGAAAGTGTAGTCATTGACAAAGCTGTGGAATCCCGAGTAGCTTCAAAGTAAAAAAATTACCATTTAGTTGAAGACTTGCTTGTGTGTTTCCAAGACAGACAAACTAGCATTTATTTTCTATTTAAATTTAGGTTTTAGCAAAATGTTTCCTTTTTTTTTATTTCTTACATTTTCCTTCTTTCCCCTTTATTTTATATGATTTTAAATGCTCTTTGACCTTTACTGAGAACAATATTCAGTGGATGCTTGACTTACAAACTCAATTCATTCACGAGGGCTGGTTGTAACTCAAGGTGGTCATTTGAAGGCTCAGGCTCCTCTACACAGCCTTCAAAGTTTCCCATATACAGTCCAATGTCAGTGTTCTTAAAGAGATATTGGCTCAGGATTTTTCAAATAACCCCACACAGAAAAGGGTGTAATGTTCCTCCCAGAACTCTTTAAGGGTTAAATCTGTGTCTGAGACTATTTAGAAGCACAAGCAGCCAGCATTCAGGTCATAATTTAAGACTTTGGTTGTAAGTTAAACCTAAAATTCTAGGACCAGGGGTTTAGCTCAGTGGTGCTGTGCCTGCCTCATAAATGCAAGGTCCTGAGTTCAATCCTGTGTACCAAAAAAATCAAAAAACAAAAACAAAAAAGAAAACCCACTAAAATTCTGGTCATAACCCAAGTTGTTCGCGTGCCAGGCTGGTTGTAACGTGAGGATCTGCTGTATTTTGTCAGCTTTATGTAAATTAAAAATCAATATTAATGACAGTATAAATAGCATTGTTTAAATGTCTTGTTGGCAGAGTGATCTTTGGGAAATGAGTATTCGAATAACGTGAGCATTTGAGTAGCTTTTGGGATGAAAATATCCTGAAACTGGATTTTGGGGATGGTTGCATATCTCTGTAAATATACTTAAAACCATTGAATTACACATCTGAAATGGGTGGACTTTATAATACATTAATGTATACATATAATATGTAAATGTATTTTAATCTTTTAAAAACTAAATTTGTCTTTTTTATGATGATTTCTGCCATTAGTGGGCTTCAGCTTCCAGAAACAGAAAAAGTTTCAACAACCCATTTAGTTCAGGTTTTGGTGTGATTATGCAGGTGGCAGTTTCAGTGTAATACTAAATATTCAATGCAATTTCCAGGCAGCAGTTCATCCTAGTGTTACTATGGATGGCAATTACTTTGTTATACATACTAGTTAAAGCATCAGAGATTTGACATGACTTACTTCTTTGATCATTTAAAGCACTTAATACCAGGAAAATGTTCCTCTTACTCACTTGCATTTCTTTTACTTTCTAGGTGGAGTTACAAAAGTACATTGGGAATTGCTTATAAACCCACAAGATGCGTCACACGTTTCCATCACATATCATGTGTCCTATTGGTAAAATAAAAAAGCCTGAGAAGTCTAAGAGAACTACTCATGGTGTCACCCACGCTACCAAGTGAAGAAAGCCCGTCATTCTTTGTACACTGCTCAATTCTCCTATTTCTTCATTCCCTTTTGCAGCCTGAAATGATGAGACAGCGTTGTTTCCTGAACTCACCTTAGCATGAAAGCATTTACGTTGGAAGTACCTAACATTTTGAGGAGCACAGTGTTCTTAGTACTCAGGAAAATGCTGCTTTGTGAGTTCCTCTTGCCTGAGGCAGCCAGCGTCTCAGTGGGAGAGGATGGGAACCTAAAGCACACCCAGTTTAGAGGCATGCTTATTCATATGTAAACGCAGAAGGGAGCAGCTCCGGTACTCCTCTGCGTTTTGGGTACTCCGGAGGACATCTTGTAGCCTTAGACAGCAGCTGTTTGGGGAGGAGCTTCTTAAATTGTAAGTAGGTATGAGTTGCCTGTTTAAATGAAAATTTTTAATTATTGTGTTTGAGGTCGGGCTCAAGAGTCTTCATTTGCAACAAGTTCTCAGAGGACATCCAGAGACTGTATTTTAATAAAAGTTTTAGTTACAAGGAGAGTAGTTCAGAGACAAAAATGGAGGGGTGCTACGGAAGCTCACTAGTTTCTTCTTCCGTAAGTCAAGAGCACAGGTTCTTCTGCTGTAGGAACCATTTCGACATATTCAAAACCTTAACTTCGGGCTTCATCAAAATGTACTGACCCTAATTATATATTCACTTTCTATAGAAAAATAAGAATAAAACATTGTAGGGGATCTCTACAACTAGTTCAATGATCTATAACGCTAAATAAAAGCCATCAGGATATTCTCTGTTCATCTCGGTCTCTATAATGCGTGTCCCCAAAAGGCAGGGATTCGGATACACTGGAGGAGAATGTGGCAGCGGCTTGTGTATTTTTGCTTATGCACCCTTTAGTATGCTTGACTGCTAAATAGAGACCACATTTAAAAAGATTTTAATGATTGCCAAATAGACATTCCTTTTAATTTGAGTGGAGGAATGTATACCAGGTTTTAAACATTAGTTATAACACTTAATATTTTGAGGACAGAGTGGGAAGGAAGGAAATGAGGTTCTGTGAATGATGGAGTAGAAGAAAGAGATCAGTGAATTTACAGGTTAAAGAAGTGAAAAAGTCTACCATTAAAGGGGGTAAAGCATGCAAATCATTTCAGCACAAATGAGTGAAATAAATCAGAGGAGATAACAGAGTACCAAATCAAAAAATGCACAAAAACTGTTCTCTTGGGGTCACAGATTGAGAGTTATTACCAGTAACATGGCGAGGTAGGGTGGACTGGAGATTGGAATTAGAACTCCATTGATATTTACCAGGGTTAGCTCTGTTTAATTATTATGTCTAGTAAATGCTAACTGTTTGCCTAGAAAAATTTAACAAATAAGGTGGTTTCTCGTGAATCATGGGCCAAACCTTAGTTGTTTGAAATGCTCTTGAGTAATATTTAATTGCATCAATATGTTTTTTTAAAAATCTTGTACTCAATCCCTTCTGAATTTAATCCCAGAGGCTTCTTGCCCAGATTGCTTTCAGAAGCAGAAGAAAGAACTGAGCTGCTTAGTATCATTTTTCCAGAATGATTTTGTGTCATAATGAAATGAGCAGAGCTTCACAGTCTGTGAAATGAGTATTTTTTGACCCTACAATAGAACATATTCATCTGAGCTCATAGAAAATGTAGCAGATGTGTTCTTTATTCTGGGAGGCCAAAGGCACAGAGAAGGGCAGGGGCCTCTAGAATCAGGTAAGCTTCTTTGGACTTTATTTTCTATTTTTTCACTGAACAAAGAGCCAGTGGGTTTTCTCTCTTCTCTGCTTCAGATTGGTGGTTCCTTCTCACTCTATGACTCTTCGTTGGGACAGATTCTCCCACCTCATCTACATATGCTCCTTGAAAACACTTTATTCTCTTGCAAGGGTCTGTCTGCTCACACATTTACTATCTGTATCTTCATCTCGGTCACACTCCAGTGGACTGTAATCTCCAGGAGAGTCAGCACAGTATAGTAGTAAAAAGGACAGACTCTGAATCTAGGTTACTTGGATTCTAATCCCATTTCTGCCATTTATGGGAACCTTGGAAATCAACTTATTTTTCCTTTTCTTTATCTGAAAAATGGAGATAATGATAGTAATTACCTCCAGGTTGCTGTAAACATAAATGAGTTAAAAGTTTGTTAACACAGGTAGAATAATGTATGGCACTTGGTCGGCTTTATGTCAATGCTAGCAAATCAAATATGTGAAAAGAGGGGACTGATTGTGATTGTGGTTTGGTTTTCACTGTGTTTCCTGAACTTTTCATGAAGTAAATCTGAAAGCAAGGAGATGAAGTACATTCTGGATGGAAGGCTCTGTCTACTCTGCGCATGGCCATGCATTTAAAATGATCACGAAGAGCTGTGTACCTAAGGGAGTTTTTTTCTGTATCCTGAAGAAATGCATCTGTTTACTGTTTCTTCTGTTTTATATAAAAATGCCTATCAAATACTGGCCCTTATGGAGACCTGTATTTTTAATCACTACATGGGTAATACAGAAAGTATAATAGTGATACAGTATCACTATAGTACAGTAGTAATAACCATGGACTTTGTAATCACATGGGGTCATGTGACCCTGAAAAGTGTCAAAACCTCTTTGAGATTTAGTTTACTCAATCAAAAAGTAGAGGTAATCAAGTACTCTAGCATGCTGTAAGGACTCAATGACTGCAAGTTCTATGTATTTGTTTCTATAATGAGTTTTGCTTTAGCTGAAAAGAATATAATGTTTAACTTGTGATGGAACTGGTATTCTCTTTATTATTTTATTTTAACATATTTGACATTTAATAAAAATTATAAATTTTTTGGTTGTACGACCTAGTTTTTATACTGACATTTTATAAGATTGGTAGCATTTTGTAGCTCTCAGGATGCCAGCCTCGGAATGTCAGTGAGGGCCTGTGGCTCCCCAGCAGT
The DNA here is from genome assembly GCF_012274545.1 of Fukomys damarensis. Taxonomy (NCBI): domain Eukaryota; kingdom Metazoa; phylum Chordata; class Mammalia; order Rodentia; family Bathyergidae; genus Fukomys; species Fukomys damarensis. The sequence continues at coordinate 52,853,568 of NW_022900947.1, forward strand.
CACCTTGCCTTTCCTGTTCAGCAGGTGCACAAACTGATCTGCTCAGGGTTTATGTGGGCTACAGAGGGCCTGGCATCTTGACTTTTTCATCTGTGTTCTTTCTTTTTTCACAACGCAAGACATGGTGGATAGAATGTTGAATAAATGAATAGATATTGAGTACTTTTAATATTCTGCTAAGTGCTGAGGACATTTTTAAAAATGACCAAAGAGCTGTCCTTGCCTGAAGGCACTCATGGCTTCCTGAGAGAAGAGAAAGCTTCCTGGAAGCATTTCATTTTCATTGAATCATCCCTCTTCACTGGAACACCCTTTCCTTACCTTTTTCTGATGACATGCTCTTTTTTTTAATCTTTCTTTACCTACCTCTACTTTAAGTATCTTTTGCTAGTCACCTCTCCTCTACATAATGGTCCTCTACTCATCTTTAAGTGTCTAGAGTTGCTCCATGCTCCACTAAGGTGTTCTCCTTTCTCTCTCATTGATATCATTCAGTCATTTTAATTATCACTTAAGCCATGATTTCTCAAATCGTTGTGTGCATAAACATCAGGTTTAGAAAAGTGCAAATTCCTGGCTCTAACACCAACTCAGACAGATTGTTTTAGTAGGTCTGCTCAGAAATGAGTTCTTCATTAATTTAACAAGTATCCTGGGAGATTAAGACAGGGAAGGATTCCTCAAAGTTTACACTCAGAAAGACACTTATCTGACATGATTTCCAGGCTGTGTGATATCTAACTGCACCCTTCATATAACCACTGGGGCTTAGAACCCAACATTTCTAAGGCTGACCTCTTCATCTTCTCCTTTTTAACACTCACACCCTTTCCTTGCCTCATCAAACAGACACTTTTCTGGAATTTTTCTTTCTCAGTAAATGACTCAGAATCCACCAAGTTTGTGGTTGGATTAACTAATGGTCAACTTGGAACACCCAGCTGAACTAAATCAGCATGGTTCTGGGAGTGGAAGATCCACCTGAGGATTGTGGCCAAAATGACATGAAAAGAGAATGGTAGGGCATATTTCTGTTGATTTCCCAGGAGAAGCTTGCTGGGGGTTGGTTTTCCTGATATGAACTCAGCTGATCTCCTCATCCTCAGAGGAGCTCTCTGCTGTTGCTAGGGGTGGCTGCTGTTTTCTTCAGGGGAATTCCGGTCTTCATTGTGTCACTTTCTGGCTCCAGTGCAGATCCCTCAGTCTTCTGGCACAGATCCTTCACCTTGCTGGCACAGACTTTTTAGCTTCCACCCCTGGCCTTTGGACCTCCCCAGTGTAGATCCTTGACATGGGCTTGCATGAGACACTGCTCCAGACAGTAGACCTCTGAGTGGACTCGTGGAGGATGTTACCATGGGATCCAAGCCCTTGACTGGATTCTTTGGGTCTCTCATGCATGGACAGAACTCTTGCACTCTTCTGCATTTGATTTTTTTGAGTGAATGTTATAAGGTAATCCTATAAATTTGTGTGCTGTATTAAACCTAGTCCCTTGCAAAACTCTAACTACAACAAAGTTACTCATGTGGAAAACCTGGAAATCATTCTTGACATCTCTCTTATCCCTGATGTCCAATTGAATGTTCTGGTTTTGGTCTTTGTACTTCCTAGACATTGCTAAAGATTTGTTTCCACCTTCATACTTTTGTCCACTGTTCTTCTCTTCCTTACTGAAAAACTCAACTGGCCTCTAACTGGTCTGCTTCATTAATGAATCTCTACCTTCTTCACAAGGATCATTCTCTACAGGGAGCCGGAATTATTTTTGAAGTATTCTAACACAATAATGTCTCTGTTCTCCTTAAGTCTTTAGCACTTTTTCAATTCTCCTAGGATATAATTTCAGATCATTAATATGGCCGTCTAACATCAGTATGATTTGTTTTCTGCCTGCATTTTAGTTTCTGTTTCAAAAATACTTCCTCAGAGAAACCTTCCATGAACTTGGAGCTTGGTTCAATTCCCTCTATTACAATACTTATTTCAATGTCATCTTCTTAAACAAATCAAAATGAAATTATACATTCTCATGTTAATCATTAATGTTTGTCTTTGGCTTGAAAGGCTATGAGCTCCCATTAAAAATATTCCACTTGCTTTGTTGAGATTTCCACCAAATAAATGTTTTCAATGATAGTTGCTTCCACTCATTTTAATTAAACAAAGCCCTTAAACTTTTCTTTATAGCACTTACCATCACCATAGTTAGATAGTTACTTGCTTATTTAATTTTTTAAGTATCTGTTTTCCCAGTAAGCAACATGACAGCAGGGTTTGGACCTTCTTATTCCAGTTCTGTGTGTAACTTTCTCACACAGATTAAGCACTCAAAAAACTGATATTGGTTCAATAAATGAAATAACAGGAGTAATAAGATAATTACTCTAAATGAGATGTCAAATACAGCATTTAGGTGTGTAAGATTTAAAATGGCTTATTTTGACATACAATATTAAAAGTTACTGTCAAGCACAAGTACTTTAGGCTTCCTGTTGAATGATTTTGGACTTTAGGGACTCTCAGGAACCATCTGCTCTTGGGAACCATCAGTATTGGAAACCATAGGGCTGGATGTACTTACACAGAAATAAGTGCAACAGTGAAAAAGAAGAGGTCATCCTGCAGAGGGCTAAAAATTTAGGGGAGAGGAAAATGAGAAAAATCCAATAATAGAAACTAAGAAAGTTTGAGCAGAGAATGATGTTTTGGAAGCTTTGAAAAGACATATTTCAAGGAGGGAATATTCTGTACCAGCTGTTAAGTAAAATGAACACATAGCCCTGTGTTGCATTTGGCAATATGGATGATGAATGAAGACACCAGCTACTTCAGAGTGGTGGGCATTAGAAGCTCTTTGTAGTGGGTTAAGAGAAACTATGTAAAACTACACATGCACACACTATATGATCAAGAAAACTCGATTTGTATAAAGAGACCAAGTCATTCTTGTATATTGCTATCATGGACCCTTTTAGATATTCAGAGGTACTTTATTTGTAATATCAAACTACCAATAAAGTAAATTATAAGACACTCTTACAATAGAGTATCATATAATTGTGAACGAGTGAACTATTACACACCTTATAATGTATAATTTTGATCTAATTTATTTTAAATGGAGGTAAACTAAACCGTATGTTTTAAGGGACAGAGCCATAAGTGATAAAACCATAAGAAAAATGGAGGGAAGTAAGATACCATGCTCTGTAACAGTTACACTGGGCAGTGGGAGAGAGGAAACCAGTGGACAGCATCGACGGTGGGAGCTCCCAGAGGGTCTTCTAGGATATTAATTACGTTATTTCCTTTAAGTAGGTACTGAATACCCAGGATTTCATTTGTTAAAGAATGTTCCTGTTTTGGTGAAGCCTTTATTCTACTTACCACAGCTGGTAAATATTAAATTGTTTTGCAGGGTGTTTTTGGTACCTGAGATCGGACTCAGGTCCTTGCGCTTATGAGGCAGGCGGCGGCACCACTGAGCTAAATCCCCGGCCTTGTTTTGCAGATTTTTAAAGCATTTAATCCAAATACATTCAGTTACAGATCTCACATCAGACACTGCAGAAATTCAATATGAAGTTTGTGCTAGATCATGTTGACACATACTTACTCACTGTGTAGTCAGGACTAACTTCAGGTGTATGCCATCTTTTGTGTACAATGTTTGACCTGGAAACGACTCAGTAGGTTGTTATTGTGGGTAAGCCCCTCTTTATCAGCATAGCTATAACACAAGAATCCTGCGCCCAGCATCCAGAATAGAACATTGGCAACACTTTGCATTTATTCCTTTTTTCATAAAAAAAAAAATCATTGCAGATAAAATTCATTTGGTCCTTTAAACCCAGTTTGATTTTCTTTTCCCATTTTATAGTCAAATTCTCCTAATAGACTTATGGCCTCTCTTTCAAGTCTATCTCTGGTACATTTGTATTTTTAGTATTGTAGTCATGAATTAAATACAGTATTATTTTATTAGTTCTTAAAACCTACCTAAATGAAGCATGTTAGAGGTACCATTGTATAACTTGGTTTTCTGAGGTACTTTTTGATAAAGGTCTAAGTTATTTGTTTTGGGTGCTAATATAGTAATTCTGGTTTATGAATATTATGCTGTAATTATGCACACACTTACTGATGAATGAATATTTTGTATATCTCTTTGAACATATGTTAAGTGCTTTTGAAAAGGAATAGTTCCTTTTAGTATATAATTGGTATTTATTTTAACTGATATATAAATATAACAATTATCCAAATGGGGTATCATATAGTTTGATACAGGCAGACCTTGTGCGATGTTGAAGTCCAGTTAAACATACCTCTTCAGATATTTGTAATTTCTTTATGGTGAAAATATTTAAGCTTCTTTCTTCTTTTTTGAAATGCACAGCATATTAGCACCTGTATTTATATTACTGTGCAATGGCACACTGGAAATAAATTTATTTTTAAACTGCAGTTTGTATGATATATTTTATAGTGAAAAATTAAGAGCAAAAGGTTAGGAAGAAGAAAGCAGAAATAAAGGCAGTGGGTCTAAACAAATCTTTAGAAGAATTTTCCTATTTGGGGGAGAAGAGAAATGAGGTAATAGCTGGAAAGGAAAAGTGAGTCAAAGGAAAGTTTTATTTTGTCTTCTTTTTATGTAAATGAAGATAGTATAGTAAATCTTGAGAATGGGACTACACCATTGAACAAGAATATTCCGGCAGAGAAGGAAGTGATACGCTTTCATCCATTGCAATATCACAACTAGGCAGTACTTTGCCTAAGAAGTAGGAGTATCAGAATAAAAATTGGTGTAGGTTAGAAAAAAAAATATCCAAATACATTTTTGATCCATAGGCTGGAAATTTCAGTTCATTCCTTACAAACTAGTTTTTCATACACTTGTCTATGCCTTTGACAAATAGATGCAGTAAATATTCAATAGAATGTACCATTCCTTTGTGCTGAATTATTCATATGTTTGAAGTTTGCTAAAGTTCTTTAATTTCCAGTAAACTTAGACCATCAGATGGTGCTTTTATTTTACACAACAAGAACACATACTGTGGTCAAATTTAAAGCAAACTCTTAAACACTAAAATCATGAAAGTCTTCACTCAAAGGTCCTTCAAGTCAGAGAAATACCTTTTAAGTAATTTGACTAAACAACTTTAGGTTTCCCTACAATGTAGAGAGTCATTTTCTTCCCATGACTTATTTTGAGATTGCCAGACACAGACTTTATGGGAGCTGGAACAGCATAAATACCAGGATAATAATGAATTTCCGAGGAGGTAGTTTGGAAGTAGTCTGATGGAGAAATTGGCAGAGGACATGAAAGAATTTGCTAGAAAATACATAATCCCAGATGACTAATTGGAGGTGATTTTTTTTCCTATGTATTTTAATCATCTGCAGCAAGTTTCTTAGCAGGTGGCTCAAGTTGTTTGTAGGTAAGAACTTGTATAGTCATTGCCCAGTGTCTGAGGGGACTAGTGAGAATCCCATACAGATAACAAAATCCTCAAATGCATGAATCCTTTATGTAAAATGGCATACTATTTGTGTACAACCCATTCAATCTTCTTAAATCATATAGATTACCTTCAATACCTAATATAATACAAATGCTACATAAATAGCTATTATACACATTATTTGGAGAATAATGCAAGAAAAATAAAATTTGTGTGTGTTCAGCACAGACACAACCTTTGTGGTCTAACTACATATATAATATTCCAACGCACTATTTTGGGCTCTTTATAACAATATACTGGTGCCCACCTGCTTTGCCTACTAGCTTGAAAATATAAGCATAGCTCCTGAAAGATAGAAGAAAGATTCGAAAAGCAGGATTGAAACAATGTGCAAAGTTTTGAATACATTTTTTGACCGTAGTGTTTTCTTTCACTTTGGTCACAAGTTCTTTTGTGGTCTTGGAAGGCAGGGCATCTCATTGGTTTTGGCATGTTTCAGTAGTCAGTTAATCATATCACAAGTACAGACAAAAGAGAAGAAAATACAAATAAGATTTGTTATGATGGGAGCAGTCCTGCTGAGACTTGTTTGTTCCTGAATTGGGATACACTTATTTGACTTGAATCTTTCTTTAAGACACATCCCGAATTCTTCAGATCTCCCAGACTTCATACTTTCTCTGTAATCTAGTGGGTATAGATATTCGCTGTGTAGACCTGAGAAATTCTGCAACTCAAAAACCTTCGGACAATAATTATTATATCACAACAGGGCTGTCCAGATTCTTGGGCCTGTGATAAGATTTCCGTCTTCAGAGAAGAAGTGGTAGGAGAAAGGAGCAAGTAATCTGTGTAAACTTCAAGAGAGGACAACTTGGAAGAGATTGGGAGTTTAATTTATATATAAAAGCAACAAGCTGGGAATTTAACTCAGCTGGTCGGTGGCCTGCCTTGCAAGTGCAAGGACCTGAGTTCAATCCCCGGTACCAAAAAAAAAGCAACAAAACTATTCAAGACAACCCACTCATAAACAAAGTTATTTCAGGATTATCCCAAGATTGTTTAAAATTAGGTAAAGTTTTCTTAGAATTACTTAAAAATTACAGTGTATACCTCCATTTCTCTTCCTCTACCTGTTTTGGACATCCTGACTCCTCAATGCATTCAGAAGATTTGGAAAAAGCTGGAGCTTCATAGTGCTTTCTTCTTTCTACTGGAAATTCAGATTTTTCACAGGAGTTGACAGAATACATTGCTTTTCAGCCATTGGTCCATAATTGACAAATGAAGGGTCCTAAATTTTATCAACTCAGTATGGTGACTCTGCTTATCTTGTTTTCAGAAAAGTAACCGACCAACCAATAAAAAACACGAATTGATAATTACAGAATTTTCTATTCATTGCAACAGGGAAACTAATTAGTAGGGGTTACTAGGAGCGGATACAGCCTATCCAAGTGGTAAAATTTACCAAAAAGTATAGTCCACAGAAACCAAAATTCCACAGAAAATTTAGTTGTGGTTGGCAAGATTGTCTCTAACTGAATGTTAGGTTTTCTGTACATGATGAAAAACTTTAAAAACATTTGATTGAAGACACTCTGAAATTGTACATCTTTTATTATTTTCATTTTCTTTTGAATGATATTTTAAAGTACTTTACTTGCATACATGGATCAACGTTTTTAAAATCAGAGAAATGTCTTTAAAATCAAAATATTTCGCAAACTACAATTCAAAATGGAATGTGATTGCCGAAAGAATATTTCTCTGCTACAGAAATTTTAGAAATAATGGAAAAATATAATAAACACTACAACAGGTTAGATTTGTGTTTTATCATCCTTATTAAATTTTTTAAACAATGTATCTTTATATATTGATAGTTTATCAGAAGTATATGTGTAACTTTTTCAAATAAAATGAGGTCAAAAAGTGCAAATTATGCCATAGACGAATGACATTTTGTTATTTACTTTATGAATATGAAATGATTTAAATTTTTTTGTCTTCGTTGGAAACTTTGGCCCTCCTTTTTCAAACACACACACACACACACACACACCCCACATATTCAGTTGCACATATTACATAGATTTTATTATTTAAAATGTTTTGAATTTTTATTCTATCATTTCTAATATTCAAGATATTTAAAATCAATTCAACTTCATTTGTCAAGGTAACCCATTGTCCTGGCTTTTACTGACCCTCTTTCAGCATGGCTTATCATGTTGTGTTTCTCTGGCTTGTAGAATAACAATACACCAACGTACACATTCACATATGCTCAGCACCACATCAGGGCATGTAATAATTTTCAAGGTTTTAGATTACTGTCGGATGGTACACTGGGCCACAACTTGTTGCTTTTTATGTAAAAATGTATGGAAATTATTGCTCACTAACTAAAAACTAATCCAAACAAATGTTACATTTTTGTTAAAAGTTAGCAAGACTGTTCTTTAAAATAACAAATCCGTAATTGTGTGGGAGTAGACAAACCCTGTCTTTCTTAAAGAAGACTTCAGGATTCATATATTTAATGGGCACCAATGATCAAGAACTGAAGTAAAAGTACAGAACACAAAAAAAGTTCTAAAGAACAATAGAGGAAGTTTTTGCTGATTACATTTAAATCCACATATTTACCTTTTGAAAAATGAAACATGAAAAGCAAAACATTTCTTTATTTAAAGATATGTTAAAATGCCAAGCCATCCATCCCCTTTAATTTTATTCATTTCCTTGAAGGATTCTAACAAGAAATACTTTATCTAAACAGTACTAGGCACATCATCTAAAACAATATCTAAATTGTTCAGTGAAGTCTGGGGGAAAAATCCTTAGAAGATTTCTGACCACAGCCAAAAATTTATAAATTTCTCTATATTTGATATAGCTTAAAATGCAATAGTAAAACTTTTAAAGCTATAGAGACAAGATTAGGACTTACCTATACATTTTTATCCCGAATAATGAAGAGGTCCTTTTTCCTGCTTGTCCAACTCCTTTGATATCCCCACTGGAATGACTCTGATGTGTTATGTATATCTGTGAGCTGAAGTCAAAGGAGGAAATCCCACGTAATTAAAATCTAACTTGTTGAACAAGTCTGAAAGCATCAACTTGAATAGAGTGAACCAATAGCACGAATTGTGGGACAGAAACAGAAATAGACAGGGAATTTGATGAAACAGTAGGTATTTCATTTGTTCTGGCGAACTGCCATTACTCACAATTTCAGGTGACAGGATCTGCAAAATCCTTTGACTGCTTCACATTTCTAGAGCCATTTTTAGTTTGAGAAGGTGGGACACTTCTGCCCCTGATATCAATGCAGCCCATTCCTCGCCACAGAATGCCAAGTAGCATCGGAAGACACTTTCTGCACACTGATGGACACAGCATGTGCAGCCCCTCGTCTCCGTAATACAATACTGTTTTCTCACTATGTGTGAAACAGAGATACAGAGATAAATTTGAGCAGGTGCACAGAGTCGTGTGACAAGCAGGTGAAGCCACAGAGATGAAAATCCACTCAGTCTTTTCCAATATTGTCTTTAAGAAAAAGCATTTCAGCATACTGCTTCTAGAAGATGAGTGGACAGAAGAAAGTGGTGCTGTATTAGTGTGTTGGGTTAGAGTTAAGAGGCAGGGTGAGAGACAGTGTAGAGGCCAGGGAAACTCCAAGGCAAAAATATGGACGTGAGAAAGGGCATTCCTATCCACCATGTTGGATGGAAATAAATTTGGAAGGTTATGGTGAGATTACTTTATAAGAAACAATGAATGCTAAAGAATCAGAACTTGTGATAAGACTGGATGTTAAAATTTGGATTCTAACCTGTATTTTTTCATCAACTAGTTGTTCATCCTGAAGGAAAATACTACTTATTCTTCTTGAGTCTCATGTGCATGTCAGAAAATGGGAAGCTGAATCAGGGGCTCTTACAGAACTCTTTCAACTGCAAAATTCTATGACTTTATCATATCACCGATACCTAATGACTGATGAATTCACTCCAGGACTTCTACATTTTCAAATATAACATTTAATTCAGACAGTAGGGGCAGGGATAAGTGTCTCTTCTTCATCCTTCTGAAATGCATTTTTCAGATCATGCATCTCTTTCCCAATGGTCTGTCATTGGTCTTTAGAGTGAAATCAAATTTTTACAGTAATATTTTTAAAAAATTTGAATGTCACCTAAACCATTTTAATTTATATATTACCTAAAAGTACTTTTTATACATATGAATTTTCTTCACACAGATTTGTTGAATCACAGTGTAAAACTTCATGCCATACTTTTAATACTTAATGTTGTCTCGTACATATTTCTTTTACTAACACTTATCTCTCATAGCTTTATATTTATAATGTTTTGTTTTGATGTAATTTCAGACTCATGGAAAATGTGCAAATATATACCTTGTCTCATCAATTATTAATAATTTTAATCGCTATATTTTAAGGGGCAAATCATTTTATACTGAAAGTATTCATCATAAAATATTGAAACTCTTTTCTAATGGAAAGTGCAGTATTTGGAAATTTTCTGTTATTTTTTCTTTTTAGATGATTCAGTGCCTTTTTCATGGAGACAGTTTTCTTTATTACCTGACTGCTAAACTTTTGTTCAGAACACACTGAAGTATCTAGTTGGTTGGGCTGAAGAATTTAAGTATTTGAATGGGTTTTAAAAAATATTTTTACTTTTTTTGTAATAATTTTTCTAGAGCTTGCAGTGTCACTTGTTTTTGTTTTGTTTTGTTTACAGGACTTTCCCCCAACTTGTCCTGTTCTTTCTTCTAGATCTTTGCATTTCCTGTAATACTCAGTCAGGTAGTTTTTACCAAGTAGGAGATTATTCAATAAATATTGTCTGAATATCCAAAAACTTAATACATTAGTGATACTACTGTTCAAATAGAATAAAAAATGAGTCAGGGCAGTGACATGGGGAAAATTGAACTCAGTCTGAAAGTGTCTTCCTGTACGCTTGTGATGTGTTCAGCACAAAGGGAGGTGGGGCTGAAATTATGGTTTATGAAGCAAAGAGATTGTTCATAATAGGAAATAGTAACAAAGGCGTTGACTCTTAGTTTTCCCGTCCTCTGGGAGTGGCAGAATAGGTTTTGACCTTTGCTATTCTTAAGGGACAGCCATTGCAAAATAAAGGTAGAATCACAATGTGCAAAAAAATAAATAAAAAACAAAAGAATCCTCTTCCTCCCTGGTATAGGCTTGATTCTCTTTCTGTAGTTCTAAAGTGAGAAAACCAAGGCAACCTGACCTAGGAGGACTGACAAAAATAGCATTCAAGGAGATAGCAGAGATAATTTATTTTGAAAGAAGATAAATTATGCAGCATAAAAACTATGGATATTGGTTTTTTTTTTTTTTGGTTTTTTTGAGGATGAAGGGAGAGATTGTGATTAAGAAGGTATTTCTAAATCATTAAATCTTTAGCTGTGGAATTTTTTTCTGCAAATATGTATTAAAAGTAATGTTTTAAAGGGATTATAAATCATTCATTAAGTCCATTATAACAATTTGAGTAGAAAAAGCAACTGAAAAGCAGGTGATCTAAGAACATGTGGACTGGTAATGTTTTCTTTGCTTTTGGAGTTTGGATTCTTATCAAGCCCAGGCTCTCAGAGTCATCTGTCTGTGACTGGTGATGAATTTGTCACAACACTTTAAAGTAATTGTGAAGAAAAAAGAAGAAAAATAATAGATGCACCCACCTTTGAAAATGTAAAATGTTATTTGGTTATAAGCATTTATATACAATAAATGCAAGTCTAAAAATTGGGCAAAAAATCAGATTTTGAAGAAAATGTCAAAATTTAATTTTCTAGATTGTGACTTGCGGTTATGATAAGGGGATAAGTACTTCTTATCATATTTCAAAGAGTTGTATTTACGTAAAAGACATGATATAGGGGAAACAATATGGTGTTTGAATGCAGAATCGATCTTGAATAAAACCTTGGCTCTTTTACTTGTGAACCAGTAGAGTTTAGAAAAAGTATCTGTCTATCTAAGCCTCAGATTTCTGACATGTAAAAGCAGAGTTCAAATATTGCTCTCACAGAGTTGTGAACACTAAATTCAATCAAATAAAATAAAATGTTCTAATGAATGTAAAATGCCCAGTGTCTTCAGACACTTCAAATGCATCCATTCCTTTAGTATTTACTCTCAAGGCAGTAGAGAGAGTGTGCAGAGGGGTAGAGAGCACCTACTGTCTGAAAAAGGCCCTGAATCTTTCCAAAATGCTCCCCACCTCAGATTTACACATTATTTTGCTTCTCCCAGTGTGCCTTACCCCTAAAGCACTCAAACAAGTGGTTAAATAAAGACGAGTTCCTAACAACTTGTGATGGTTTTCACATTGGTTGTCAGCTATTTTCTTGTGTGCTACACATGTATTTTTAAAACCAGTTTTTCACAGTATGAGGTTAAAAAAAAATCTTGGTTGTAGGCATCCTTTTATGTCATTGTAGGAGGAAATGTCTGTTCTCTCCCCCCTCCTTGGTTCTTTTTTTTTTTTTTTTTTTTTTTTTTTTTTTGAGACAGGGGCTTACTATGTAGTGAGACTGACCTGGAACTCACTATGTAGCCCAGGCTGGTCTCGAACTCACAGCGATCCTCCTGCCTCAGCCTCCCAAGTGCTGGGATTACAGGCATGTGCCACCATGCCTGGCTCTCCTCGGTTCTTTAATAAAGGCCCCTGGAGTGGCAGGAGCTATACCTCCTAGCATGTGCACAAACTTGCCTCTTACACTTCTTGTTCACATTCAGAGAAGCCATCAAAACACATAAATGTAATTCATTTAATGTTCAGCAATGTAAGACATTTTACTTACTGTGAGGACTGGCTGATGAACTCATTAAAATTACCCTGTATATCCATAACATGTTTTTAAGCCATCTTCTATGCGTTCAATAATGTTACCAGTAGAAGTACCAGTGATTGCTCTAAATAGAATCTTTTTTAATTGATAATATAAATTTATGATTGATAGTCTTAGCTGGCTTGTCAATACTGCCCAGTGATATAGCTAGGGTTACCTGGTCTGTGTCTAGCTTATTGGTTATAAAATCACTTCAAGTCTTATTTACTTCTAAAACACTTTTTCCATTTCTTAGTCCTTCTACTTGTTTTTCTGTTTGTGTTTTTTTTTTTTTTTTTTTTTTTTTTTTTTTTTTTGGTACCAGGGATTGAATTTGGGACCTTGGATTGCGAGGCAAGCAGCAGAACCACTGAGATAAATCCCCAGCCCTTTCTACTTGTTTTCAATAGATGACTTACCTTTCTACTATTGGAGATAGGAAAAGAGAATCCACCTTCAGATGGCCACTTCTCCACCTTACTATTTTTATGTATTCCAGTCTGTACACATCTGCCCAGATGCTTTCTGTTCCAGAAGACGCTCCCACTGGAGGAGGTTAACTTTCCACCGGTGCTGTGCATCCACTTTTATCTCTTTCTGAGCTTATTCCTCTGGTCTAACCTCACATCATCTTTCCTTCAACCAGATTTTTATACCACAAACCTGAGTGCCATCTCTGATTCCGTTTTTTTTTCCCTCCATGCTCTCAGATTTCAATCTTCTTGGCACCAGGGACCAGTTGTAAGGGATACAATATTTTCCATGGGTGCAGGGAGGCAGGTGGGTGGTGTTGAGATTAAATTCTCACAGGGAGCGTGCGGTTAGGTCCCTCGCTGGTCACAGTAGGCTGTGCTCCATGAGACTCTGATAGGAGGCAGAGCTCTGGTGGTGACACCTACAAGGGGGAGCAGCTGCTGGCTTGCCTGCTGCTCACGTAGTGCTGTGCAGCCTGGTTCCTAATAAGGAATGGACTTGTACTGGGGTATCCTCAGCCCTTGGTCTACGTGAATATTTGTTCGACTAGAATTTCTCTCCCTTTTGTCCCACTCTCAGCACACGATTCCAGGCCGATGTAACCTCTCAGGGGCGTTGTTGCCATAGCCTTTCAGTTATCGCCTCATTTCCAACCTGGCCCATTCTTCACTCTAGAAAAAATAATAATTTGAATTATGTCACTTTTCCTGTTAAAAACTCTTTTGTAAAATTTTAAGAGTTATAAGCAACTCCCTCGCTATTACTATATGATTTGTTCTCAACTCAGAAAGCCCTAACCCTATGGTATAGTATCTATTCCTTGTCTGTGTTTTGTGCCCCCCACCCCGCTTCTTAAACCCAGTGCTCTCCCCATTGAATTTGTTTGAGTTACTAGAATGTGATGCCTCTTTATGTCTTCTAGGCCTGTTCTCTCAGCTTGGAACATATTTCAATGTTTCTATAAATTTTACTTAGTTTCTAGATAGGAATCTTTTTTTTAAGTTCTAATAGCCTTCTTCACTTTCAAGGACTTCTTAACTCTTAGGGTAGCTTGGTTTTCTGCAGTATAAATCCATTACAACACTATGCATGTATTCTTGAAATTATTACAAAGTAAACTACAGGGTCCATGAGGAAGGGAACACTCCCTGCGTCCTCAGAGCCTGTCATCCATGCCTGGCATGTGGTTAAGTACTCATTCAATAATTTAAATGATTTACAGCAATTACTCAAATAATATATTCAGAAGGTTTTGAAATTTTGAATAAGTGAGGGAATAAAAACCCATCACTTTCTTCAGTATTATAACCACATTTTGATGGATTAAAAAAATACTGTTGTAGCAGACCTGGAGATATCTTTCAGATCCTCTTTCAGGCCAAAAACCTGCTGCTAAACTGTAGATGATTGTACTTGTGTTTGAAAAATGGACTACTTTTATTTGAGTACGGTGAGGCCATCAGGTTAGGAGACCATTTTACCATTAAAAAGATGACATGTTGTCATTTCTAGGAGCAAGTGATTGACGTACCTCACTGGCCATACTGTCCACAAGGAGAGCATCAGCGTCCATCAGAAGTCAGGATCTACTGGCAGATGACTTCACCCCTGTCTCTGAGGAGAAGAGCATGTAAGACAGAGCAAGCCGGCTTGGATTGGCTGCTCTGACTAATCTCAGGGGTTCTCTAGCTGTACAGTGATGGGGCACAGAAATAGTGGTGTGGGGTGAGAGTCCCTGAAGGAGGGGGTTTGGGCTTGATCTCTGCATTAATTGTTTTGGTATGAAAGGCACACTTATAGGGGAGTCATGCACAATCTGTAGGAAATAGTAGCAGGACAGAGTTCCCCCTGGGTCAGCAAGGCCTCCGATGTGAAAGAATCAGATTTTAAAATATGCTTCATAGACCTGGGCAAGCTCTAATATTTAGCATTGTCAGGATCTAGCTCAATTTTCAATGCTCTTCCTGGATACCCCTCAGCCAGTGACTGAGCAAGGTGGTGATGCAAACCATTCTCACCTCCTGTGAATTTCTCGAATGGGTAGTGTTGGCCGGTTGGTCTGGGGTCACTAGCCCGCCTCACTTTTGTCTCTCTGATATAGAACGAGGAAGAGGAGTCAGACGACATAGTACAGAGCAAAAGCGACTTTTATTGCAAGAGAAAGCAGTACAAAGCTACTCCGAGGAGTGGGGGACCCAAAGGCTGCTGAATAGAGGGCAGTGGTCCTATTTTTATGAAGAGGGGCCCTGTTTCCACTTCACCTACCGCCTCAGAGGGTAAACGATTGAGTGGATGTTGGGCCTGTTGCAAGGATTTGGGTTTGTGGACTAATTGGGGAATTTGGGTAGGTATGGAAACCTGCAAAAGTAGCAAATAGGATAGACAGTGCTATCTGCACAGAGGCAGAAGCAAAACCACAGCCTATCAGTTTCTGCTGTTCATAGTCTCAAGAGTATTGCAGGGGCTGCTTTTCTCCTGCTTCTTAAAGCCCTGAGTCCTTATTGCAACCCTACTGAGGGCCATCTTTCCCTACAGGTAGTATTTATTTCTATACTCCCTGTTAGTTTGGCAGAGATTTTGTTGGACTGGCAATTGGAATCTGACATCCCCATTGCCCAGTATTGGTTCTCCTTTCTCTAATGAATGTTAGTCCTCAAATCTCATAATCTTTCTTTGTCTAGTTGTCTGCTACTCATGCTATAAAGCCCAGCTTCTGAAAGCTGGAGCAGATGGCTCTAAGACAATAAGTACTAAGGAGAGGTTTAAAGATCAGATCATTTTCTGATCACTTGCTAAAGGGACTTGGCGGTAGGTGGAATACAGTCTTTAGCACAAGATGACGGGTGACTGTTAAAGCTCTCACTAGCACTGTGCTGTGTCAACTTGCCAACAGAAGTTGGTGCACCAACAAGTGCCACTCCCCAACAAGCGGCAGCTGTGTAAACCAGACTGAGGAGACCATCACGACTGAAGTGTAGCAAACTTTTCCCACCAGGGAGAGAGTACCTGAAAACATGTCCTTTGGTCTTCACTACGCTGGGAAACAAACCCATATTAAGAGAATATGATGATAAATTAGCAAGGAAACAAAAGAAACAAATGTTAGAAAGAAGGGCGATGGAAGTTATGCTACAGGAATATAATTTTTATTCTGTGAATATATATAAATTCTTTTAAGAGGGACAGTAAAAGACAAAATTCTTCTTATGGTTTAAAAAATAAAGTCCAGTTATCACATATCTATTCATTATCAGATATATAACTAAAATGAAAGGGAAGTTAATGATAAGAGGGAGAATACAGATGGCAGACAAATACACAAAGATAGTACCAGTGTAGCTATAAGACCACATTAATTAAGCTAAACAAAGTAATTTTCATTGAAGATAAGTACACAAATATGTAACAAGTTAAAGAATGATAAAAATAGTGTAACAGGTATAGATAAGAAATGATAACATGAATCTATAATAAATATATTTAATCTCAAGAAAATGCCTTTAGAGAAAACTAAGAATTATTGGAATTGATTAAAAGAGCAGAGCTGGCTGCAATAGCACACCCCATAATCTCAGCGCTTGGGAGGCTGAGGCTGGAGGATCACTGTAAATTCAAGACCAGCCTGGGCTACACAGTGAGTCCCAGGTCAGTCTTAACTACATAGTGAGACCCTGTCTAAAAACAAAAACGAAACAAAACAAAACTCCCCCAAAAGACCCTATAAAACTTGAACTAAAAAATAACCATGAAACAAATTTAAAACATTGTATACAAAAAACTTCCCAAAAGCACTTGGAGTCATAATATTTCAAGACAGTTAGATCCTACACCTTAATAAATCCTAAATATAGAGCATGTTGAAATTTCAGCTAATTTTATAATGCCAACACCATCTTACTTAATCAAAATCATTATAGAACACTAAGAAATAGATCTTTGAAAAATTAATAAATATATTTGACTAAATTAATTCCTGCATCTGTCTAATCTAGAACAAAGTGTAGGATTGCTTATGCAGACCATAAATCAAACACAATTTAAAATATTTGTCCATATAATTTTCAATTTAGTGTTTGTATTTGGAAATACCACTTTTCTTTTATACTGGTAACATGCTGGAACTTTAGCTGCATAAACCTTTCATTGGATTTTTTCTGTCATTGGTCCTTAGGATTCTTAAAGTAAGTTTTTCGTATACAAGAAAACCATTTGAACAACATCTTTCAAAGGTGATAAAATAACTATTTTTAAGGATGCATGTTATTATCTGTAATCACTTCAGATGGCCCAAAAGAGCCTAAGGATATGCAAGTTTAAACAGGGCTGTCAAGGAAGTCTTTACCAATAAATTACAGAAATGAAGGAAAAGTGATTGCTGTCTAGAGATAGATTGTTCTGATGGAGTTCAGAGTCCTGCTATCAACAAATCAACCAATAACCAGTGTTGGCGGGGTTGCTGGGGGAGATAGGAACCCTTCTCCATTGTTGTTGGGAGTGCAGACTGGTGCAGCCACTGTGGAAATCAACGTGGGGTTAGGGGTCCCATTTGACCCAGCTATTCACCTGCTGGGTATCTTTCCAAAAGAATTAAAAGAATCATACCACAGGGATATATGCACACCCATGTTTATAGCAGCACAGTTTGTAATGGCTAAAACTTGGAAACAGCCTAATTGGGCAACTGGAGACTGGATAAAGAAGATGTGTTTTTTTTATAAAATGGAATGCTACTTAGTCACAAAGAATGAGAAACTAGAGAGATTTATAGCTAACTGGATACACATTAGGCCATACTCTTAAGTGAAACTAATAAGTTACGCATATGTAAATACTGAATAGTTTCTCTGGTGTGAAAAAGTAAAGGTGTAAATAAGAATTAAAATATATAATTGATAAAGTATAATAGGAAGAAAAGTCTAAAAGAGTAGAGGAAGTGGGAGGCGCAGGTGAAAGGTAAAAAGGGAGAAGAAAAAATATGAGAAAAGGAAAAATATGGAAACAAGGTCTTTGTAAGCAGGGAAGGGTGGAGTGGGGTGAGGGCTGGGGAATGGGGAAAAATAAGTACCTGATAAGTTATGTAAAGGTACAGGATCCCAATGATTAATGTAACTGCATTGTATAACTAATATGTATCAATAAACAATAAAGATCAAAAGAAAAAAATGTTCAAAGAATATAAAGGAAGTAGTAATGGCAGAGCATAGTGTCTATCGGGGAGAAGGAGATAAAGACATAAGGAACCATATGACTTGGGTTTTATGACAGATGATGAGAAGGCTTTTGAATTTCTGAGAACAGGACTAACATGCTATGACCTAAATTTTAACATGCCAGATCTGGCTATTCAGAATCAGGCAAGGGCAGAAGCAGAGAGAAGAGTTAGGAGAACAATAGTCTCTCTCATTACCCCACACCTAATCCATGAGTAAATCCTCTCAGCTCTGTCTACAGGAAACCTCCAGAATAGCACTGCTGGCCAGGTACTCGCTGCCACTGCCCTGGTGTAAGCCAGTACCTCTCCATGGATTAATGAAATGACCAAAAATTGCTCTCATTGCTTCTCCACCTGTCTCCTCTCTGTTGGTTTATTTATTTTGTGTTTATGCTTGTAATACAATGTGAAAGTGAGCTATATATGCAGTGTGATCGAATGGTGAATGTTTTATAGAAAAAAATGTATTAGAGTAAGACACATTGTCTTTGATCCCCCTCACAGTACTCCCACTAGCTTCACATTCACTTACCCACCATGCTTGCCAATTTCTGAAGCAGTTCTGGAAGTACTTTTTCGTGTTTCTTTATTTACACTATCACAACTGCCTTGATGTCCTGAATGGATTCAAAACATTTACTTGGCGGGGATGTGGGAAGATAGGAACCCTTCTCCACTGTTGGTGGGAGTGCAGACTGGTGCAACCACTGTGGAAATCAATATGGAGATACCTCAAAGAGCTAGGTCTAGAGGTTCCATTTGATCCAGCCATCCCTCTGCTGGGTATCTTTCCAAAAGAATTAAAAGAATCATACCACAGTGATATATGCTCACCCATGTTTATAGCTGCACAGTTTGTAATAGCTAAAACTTGGAAACAGTCCACTTGCCCATCAGTTGGAGACTGGATAAAGAAGATGTGGATTTTTCTATAAAATGGAATACTACTCAGCCATAAAGAATGAGAAATTAGAATCATTCATAGGAAAATGGATACATATTGAAGTAATGCTTTTAAGTGAAATAAATAACTCACACATGTAAATACCAAATAGTTTCTCTGGTGTGAAAAACTAAAAGTGTGAGTAAGATCCAAATGGTATAATTGACAATGTGAACTAGAAGAAAAGGGCTAAAGGTGTAGGGGAAGTGGGAAGCTTAGGGGAAAGGAAAGAAGGGAAAAGAAAAAATACGAGAAAACAAAAAAAATGGGAATGAAGTGTCTGTAAATAGGAAAGGGAGGAGGGGTGAAGGGAGGGCAAGGGTAAGGGGAAAAAATGAGAACCAAGACCTGTCATGTAAAGGCAGAAGATCCCAATGATGAATGTAACTACTGTATACCTAAAATATACCAATAAATTCAATGAGGGTAAAAAAAAACACTTACTTTTCAAGTCATTTTGAATTTGAGGAAAAGCAAGAAGTCACTTGGCACCAGATCTGCTGGATAAAGCAGGTAAAAACACACTGTAATATTTTTATGAGCTTGCCTTTCCACTGGATGGTACTTAGCAGCATTATTCACCTTATTTTTGGTAAAACTTTATGAAGACATCCACAAACAGAACTTCCAGATCCACTTTACAAAGTGGCCAAAGCTATGGAACAACTGTGTTCAAAGGAAGGCGGTGTATTTGAGGGAGGACAGTGGTAATGTACCTTTTGCTGTAATACATTTTTAAAATGTAAAGTTTCATCCAATAGTTTGATCACGGCTTGTAGATATTTGGAGAAACAATGTGATGTAGGAGAAAAGCAAAGAATGACTGAGTTTATTAATTTTAAGCATAGACCTAAAATACTCTCTTTAAGCAACTTTGCCATTTTCCTAAGGTTTTGGTATTAAAGAGTTTACCACTATACGTCACAATGATCAAAGATTTCATTTATTATCTTCTATATGAAATAGGTATATTTGTCCCTTGTTTGCACTTAATAAAATTAAGTAAATCTATATATTTTATATTTATCAGGGATCTCCAGAAAGATAGAACTAATAGGGTGTATAGTATTTAGGAAGAGATTTACTTTAGGGAATTGACTCATGTAATTATGGAGGTTAGTAAGCCCCAAATCTGCAGGGTGGGCCAGTAGACAGATGGTCAGGGAAGAGCTCACGTTTCAAAACAAGTATGCGGGGAGAATTCCTTTTTCCTTAGAGAAAATGGAAGTCTTGGTTCTATTCAGTCTTGGATGAGACCTACTTTTTCCACGGAGGACAATCTCTTTACTCAAAGTCCACGTTGTTGGTTTGGGTGTGTCCCAGAAGTCATGTGTCAGAAACTTAATCCCCAAAACCCTACTTAATTGTATGTGGAGGTGGGGCCTCTGAGGGAGAATTAGGAGTAGATGAGGTCATGAAGGTGGGGTGCCCGTGATGGCGGTACGGAAGGAAAGAGAAAGGAAGAGATACTGAGCTAGGTAGTCTCACTGAACGATGTCATCTGCCATGATATGATGAACGAGAAGGGTCTCTCCAGGTGCTGGTGTTCTGTTAGTAGCATCCTCAACTTCCAGAAATAAGACCTAATAAAAATCTATTCTTAATAAATGACTTAATCTGGCATTTTGTTGTAACATCTCCAAGCAAAATCACATCTCTAACAATGTCTGATATGATTATCTTCACACCACGGCCCAGGCAAGTTGACACACAAAATTCAAAATTAACCACTGCAGAGTTCAAATCATACACCCATAGCCACTCATCTAGCTTTTTTTTTTGGTACCAGGGATCAAACTCAACCTTGTGCTTGGGAGGTAGGCGACGGTACCACCAAGCTAAATCCCCAGCCCCTTCATCTAGCATGTTATGGAGCTGGGATTTAAATCAGCTCCGTCTAACTTCATGTTGTTTGCTTATATTATACTACCTTTCATTCAGCAAATATCTTTTTACAGATATTTTAAGAGATGATTTGAATCCATATTTGATAACTCAGTTGGTTCAAGTGAAAATGAACGATCAGGTTTTGAATTAGTGTTTTACTCTTACCAGATATGAAGTGCGTGACTATAGAGAGGTAACTGAATATGGCTTGAAGTCATTTGGAAGATAAAATTGTATAACATCCTTCTCACACAAAGATAAGTCTTCACTTTCAGTTGAAAGAGTACATGCTCGAGATGCTTTTTAGTAATACTGGTACCTTTCCACTGGTGATTCCTTCTTTGTTTTCCAGTTGGTTTGAGCAAAGATAATCTAGACTACGATAGCCATCTGGGACTAAGAGACAGCCTGTAGCCAAGGAACAGAATGAAGCTATGCAGCTTAGTTTGGAACCCAGCCGTTTTTGTGTTATTATTGTTATTATTATTATTATTTATTATCATTATTATTGTTCTCATGTGTTGACATGCTTTTTCAGGAGCATCTTGATGAAAAGAGATGAGGAACTTGAGTGAAGGAGGTATAGGGAGAAGACGGTCTACATGATGTGTTAAAAGAGCCTCAGACTGGTTCAGTGCAAGACAATGTGAAGGCGAGGGCAGTGTTGGAATAGTTTTCCTGAAAATCCAGGAGTAGCTTTGTGCTTTTGTACCAGCAAAGTTAATTACCTCAGAGCCAGCAGAAGCGAGGAGACAGCAATGGGAACACCTGTGATCATGACTGTTGATCTATAGAAGGGGCTCCAGTTTATTTCTCTGCTGCCAAGCAAGACTCCTGGGAAAGCTGAAGGAGCTGTGGGTACTGGAGGCAGAGGTGGGAACTTGCACCGGGACACAATAGTGCAGTAAAGTGAGATTATATTAGCACTTTTAGCACAGTTTCAAAAAGAGCACTGATAAGAACTATATATGTTCTGTCCACATATGACTTATCTCGAGCAAGGTAAATGAGAACAGTTCTGCTTAGTGGGAACAAGGCTGATCACACATTTAAGGTTCACTAGATCAGCTTCATACTTCTCTGCTTCGGCCACTTATACCAACCAATAAACAAATTTTATCTAAGTAGTTTTGTCTGGAAACCAAGAGATTACTGTGTAGTTCTTACAGACAATGACCAGGATTTCTCCAGTTTCTTCCTCTAAAGGAATCCTGCCTTACCTCCTTGCAACCAATTCTCCAGTGTTGGTAACTGTCTTATCTTAAGGGATGTCCTGTTGTACTCAGTTCTTTAGGAAAGAATTCCTAAAGGACAAACTACTTTATTTATTCAGAGCCAAGCATATTTTAAAGGTTTAGAAGTACTCCTTTTCAGGGAGCCACATGCTTAGACTACTGTGGTCTGCACTATCATAGTCATGAGTATCCTTTCTTTTGGTTTGTTGCTTTCATTGAGCAAATGGGCAAATTGCCAGACAACTCTCTAATCCTGGAATCCAGGTCCCAGGGTTTCTTTGGAAAACACTTCTTTGGGATACTTAACTAATTTGAGAATTTTGAAGTTATCTACTCACCAAACTCTTAATTAATACATATGATCCCTCAAGGGTAGCTGGGAAATTCCTATAGATATTAGTGACCAACTCGATGCCACAGCCTTCTTCACTGGCCCTAGCAGGGCCATATTTTAGGTCATCTGTTTATGAGGACAGGGACCACATAACTCATCGGGGAGGTACTTAACCCACTACTTTTTCTGAGCTGTGATGTTACTCTTATCAAACACTGTATCTTGTGCAAAATAGTCAACAGGTTATATACACAGCATACTACATAGCATCACACAATATGCCCAAATTTAAAGATGTATTTCAAGTCTAAGAATAGATTAGGTTTATCTGAAGAAATACTATTTTTTTATTTGGTCTTTTTAGGACTCCTAAAGCCTATTATTATTTACAGTTTTCCTTGCCAAAGTTGAGAAACACTACCTGGAGGTCTCCAACACCCTCACCAACTCGTTATTTAGTCTGCATACTGGCCTGCTGTCCATACATACCATCACTAGTTTCACAGAATTTTGACCTACGTGAAATTCAGCTACTCAGCTATTTGAGAAAAATCATTTTGGTTTTTGCTTTCTGCCTATGCTTATTGATACAAAGATTTTTAGCTTGATCATTATAAAATTTCTGATTTTATGTTTTCTACCAAGAACACAGTTGACCCACAGAGTTCTTCAGCTATAGAATTCAATTATGCCAATTTCCTGCCCTCCTTCAAAACTGCTTTCTATCTCTACATTCCACCACACCTCCTAGGCATTCTGAGCTTCTCACAGCTATCTATCTGTCTCTCTGTCTGTCTGTCTATCATCTATCTATCTATCTATCTATCTATCTATCTATCTATCTATCATCTATCTATCTATCTATTGTAATGGACACTTTAAAAATAAATCTTTTACATTCACAGAAAGACTGAGTGGGAAGTACAGGACCCCCATATCGCTGTACCCTGAACAGTCTCACAAATGCCCGCACCAAATTGGCCTATTAGGTACAACTGATTACCCTGCAGTGAGATGTCATCATCACTCAGTGCCCATTGTTGGCAGAAGGGTTCATTCTCATATTTTATGAATTTTGACACAAGTACAATGTCACACGTCTACCACTAATGTGTCATTCTCAGTATTTTTTTAGGCAAACTTTTCACTTAGTAATAAGCATTTAAGGTTCCTCTGTTCTTTTCATGGTTTGGTAGCTCTTATCTTTTGAGCGCGAACAATATTCCATTGTCTGGATGTGCCAAAATGTAATATATTTATCTGTTCTCCTACTGAAGGACATCATGAATGCTTCCAAGTTTGGACAATTACAGGCATCAATGTTTATTTACAGGGTTTTCTATGGAGACCTTTTTATTTTATTTGAGTGACTACCAAAGAGAGAAATGTCTGGGTCATGATAGTAAGAGATGGTTTAGTTTTGTAACAAAACAAAACACAAGAAAACACCTGCTAAAATTTCTTCCAAAGTGGCTGTGCCATGTTGAATTCTCCTGATTAGTTTTTGGCCCTTGGGAAATCTGTAAGGCATGTGGCATATCTAATTCAGGTGCTAATGGATTGTTAGTCACATCTGGCTTAGGTAAGAAACCTGCGCAGAATACTGTCTCTGGCCAGTGTCAAGATCTAGGGTACACCAGGGTCTTTGAGGTGCTAGCAGTTATTAATGATTTGCTCTTCAATGTAGCTAGAATTTTGTCCTCCATTAAAATCAACTCTTTGATTGACATCTCTTTATTATATGTAATTTACTAACACTCTACACTTACTTATACCCACATAGCCCAATAAAACTCACTAAAGAGAGAAAATAAGAGGAGAAGCCCAGATACCTGCAGTACTCTTTGTCCCTTAGGAGTACACAGGCTGCTGGGAGATGTTACTGAAGTAATGTACCTCCCATCACAGAAATGTAGGAGGCACATTTGGGCCCTTTAATGAACAATGAGTCAGTATTTTTCATTATTTTATCCTTACTTTTGCCAGTAATGTCATTACTTTATTAAAATCTATCTGTTAAATCTGTTTATTAAAATCTGTCTGAGAATTAGGCTCTGAATTTCCACAATTTCCTTTGAACCTGTTCTCTTTCACATTTTCCTTATTTTTTTGTTTTGTTTTGTTTTGTTTGTTACTGGGGATAGAACTCAGCAAAGCAGGCAGAAGAACCACTGAGCTAATTCCCTGGCCCTTTTTGGGGGGTTTCACTATGTAGTTGAGACTGACCTGGAACTCACTATGTAGCCCAGGCTGGTATCAAACTCACAGCGATCCTCCTGCCTGAGCCTCCCGAATGCTGGGATTACAGGCGTGTGCCACCACGCCTGGCTCAACATTTTCCTTGTTTTTAAATAGCTATGAAATAAATTGATATGACACAAAAATTTGTTTTGAACTGGTGCAGCACTGTACCAATTATTAAAAACATAAATTAGCAGGAGGAAGAACACACATGCTACATAATAATTACATTAAATCAGAGTTCACTTTTTCCAATTTATATTCTTTATTAATGCATATTTGCATTACATGATGATTATTACATTGCTTTTGTGGAGTTGGTACATGTAAATAACACATCTCAATTATTTTTCATCCCCCTTGCCTCTCCCTCTCTCCCCACTCCCTCAGTCTTTTGGTCCCCTTACCATTAAAAAAAGATCTATCTCCCTACTTTCTATCATCTATCATTTATTTCACTCTTTATTTATATTTTGGCTTTCTCATATATGAGATACCATGTGGCATTTAAGCTTGTATTTATTTCACTTAACATGGTCTCAAGGTGCATTTTCCTACAAATGACTCAAATTTATCCTTCTTTATAGCACAATAGTACTCTGTTGTGTGTAAATACCACATTTTCTTTATCCATTGATTTATCGATGGACATAAAAGTTGCTTCCAAGATTTAGCCATTATGAAGTATACTACTATTAAAGTGAGCATGCATGTGTTATTATAATATAATGTCTTTAACTCCTTTGGGAAAATACCTAGAAGGGGAATAGAAGGCCAGGCGTGGTGGCAAATGCCTGTAATCGCAGCACTCAGGAGGCTGAGGCAGGAGGATCACTGTGAGTTCGAGACCAGCCTGAACTACATAGTGAGTTCCAGGTCAGTCTCAAATACATAGTGAGACTCTGTCTCAAAAAAAAAAAAAAAAAAAGAAAGGGAATACCTGGGTCAAATGGAATTTTTTTTTTTTTTTTTTGGTACCAGGGTTTGAACTTGGGTCCTTGCACTTGTGAGGCAGGCACTGGAACCACTGAGCTAAATCCCCAGCCCTTACTATTTTTAGTTTTTTAAGGAATCTCCACACTGATTTCCAATGTGGTTGTACTAGTTTACATTCCTATCGACAGTGTAGGAGAGTTCTTTTTCCCCCTGAAGTCTCCCTAGCATTTATTATTATATGATTATATATTATCTTATTATTCTTAATCTTGTCCATTCTTTCTGTGGTAAGATGGAATCTCAGTGTTGTTTAAATTTGTATTTCTCTAATGAACAGCAACGTTGAGCATTTCTTCAGTATTTATTGATAATTTATATTCTTCTAAGAAAAGTGTATTCATTTCAGTTGCTCATTTTTGATTGGATTTTTATTTTGAGGATCTAATCTGTTTTGGGTTCTCTTTTCTGGATATTATTCTACTGAAGAATTGCTAGCAAAATTTTTTTTCCATTGTGTAGTCTATCTCTTCACTCATGATTGTTTCTTTTGCTGTGCAGAAGCTATTTAATTGGATATAATTCCATTTGTTGACTTTTGGTACTATTTCTTGTGCCATCAGAGTTCTGTTTTAAACGTCCTTGCCTACACCTGTATTTTCAAGATTTTTACCTATTTTATCTTTCACTAGACTGTATTTCAGTTTTAACATTAGATGTTTGATTTTGATTTTAGTTTAGTACATGGTAGGACATATAGGTCTAGATTTAGTCTTCCACATGTACATAGCCACTTTTCTCAGCACCATTTATTAAGGAGGCTTTCTTCCTGTTATGTTTTTGTCTTGTCAAAGATCAAATAGCTGAATGTGCCTGTGGTTGCTTCTGTGTCCTTTATTCTATTCCATTGATCCACGTTTTTCTGTTAGTATCATGCTGTTTTTTAAAATCACATTTTTCCATTTTATGATATCTACTTGGAGCTCCTTTCTCAGAATACTACAGTTTTCATTATAGAAATTTTTCACTTCCTTGATTAGGTAAATTCTTAAGCATTTACATTTTCTTGATGCAATTATGAATGATATTGTCTCTCTTGTTTCTTTCTCAGTCATTTGTTACTGGTATACAGGAGCCCTGCTGATTTTTTGTGTCCTGCTACACTACTGAATTTGGTTATTAATGTATTGGGTATTTTAAAGGATAATGATTTTTTTTATTGTTTTAGGTTGAAAACTATAAATAGACTAGTTAGAATTCTTCCCTATGGATATTAACCAGTGCTTCTTTTTCTTATGTAAACCATAAGCAGTATTTTTTACAATACTCTAGGTTATTCTGAATATTTGTTTATTTCCTAATATTTAACTCCAGAGTTAAACCAGTAAGAGTCAAAAAAGAGAAGAGTAGCAGATTACTAGATAGGTCTTTGTTGTTGCTTTTTCCTGCTTATGATACCAAGTTTGAGGCTTTATCTTTTTGGTCTTTACCTTACATTTAGAAAAATAAAGAGAAAAATCATACTTTTTAAAGTAGTCCTAATTTTGTAAAATATAACCTAAAGATGATTCTTAGGGATAGACATTGAATTATCCATCATCTTGTAAGATATATGGCACATTTTTAAAAATCTCCCTTGTGCAGTTTTGGGAATAAATAAAGGCAGATGACATGGTCCTCCACTCAGAATCAAACATTGCATGCTCTTGCAATGGTCCCCAAATTTTCTTGCTATTTGATAACATTAGTTAATCAGCTCCAATTTTCCTGAATCAGCGTCAGTTTTCCTCAGAGCAGGTGAATAGCCTGCCCCAATTTTCGAGAGGTCAGGCCAAAGACCCATCCCCATGTTTTGTCATGACTGGTGCAGGTGCCCCTGCCAATCTTGCAGAAGTCTATCACAAGATGCAATGCTGGCCATCCTATTACTGTCATCATGAGAGGAAACAAGTGCCCTTGCTCCTGGCATACAATGGCTTCCGGGCATTGAGCCCATGAAAGTACATGCAATTATGTTTTCATTTTCACAATAAGTCAGAAAACTCATGCAACTAGGCATGGGTTTTACTTCTAAAAAATTATCCTAAGGGTCTTTATAGTTGGAAACCTATATCATATGTAAAGAACTTATGCAAGGCTTTAAAAAACTGTCTGTAGATGCTAATGCAGCAGTTTTAAACTCTTAGGCCTTCAAGCTTTAATAATTCTCACAGGCTCTTATTTTGTTTCTATTTACCCAGAAACGGGCAGATCCACAGCCCCTCCCAATGAGTGATACGTTATATAATCACATTGTAAGCCACCACAGAATATTCCAATGTGTATCCTGTTAGCTTTAGTATTCACATGTATCCTGTTATGTCCTCTCTGCTAGGGTTAAAAATGTACCTGGTGAGCCTCAGTGTTCACAATATGTATGCTGTTATGTGAATATCTGGTTCCTATAGAAAGTGTTAACTTCAAGTCAGTTATGTTAGTGCTCATCCACCAATTTAAACTACTGTATAAGCTTTCCCATTTTTAAATTTTGGGGCTCAGGTCTTTACAAGGTATCTAGCTCCACTGGGCAAGCTGGTCAAATAAAGCTCTCCTCTATCTCTTTTGAGTGGGTTTGTCTTTCCTGGTTCAGATTTCCTACAGCAATGCCATTTAGTAACTATAGAGCACAAAGCAATTTAGATTGGGAGATAAGTTCGATGCCAAAGTTATACTAAGAAACAAAATCAAACAAGAAGTGAAAGACCAAGCCAGCTCTATGGAAGTGACCCAGTGAGACTCCATGAGTTTCACGGGAAGCTGTAGGGCCAGAGCGGACAGCTGGCTGTAGGACCCAGAAAAGTTATGGCAGCTGCACCAGCGATGTCTGTGGATGCCACAATGGTGGAGCCTTTCTTATCTGGGCTGTGGAGAAAGCTCTGATGACTATCATCTTCAAGGCGTGGCCCAGTGGAAACAATGTTTTCTCTGCTCCTTCCCTCGTGCATTGTGGAGCTATTAGTTGGGTAGGAGGAGGGATCAGCTGGATTTGAGACTTTTTCAGCCAAGCAACCTGGCATGATCTACTGATCTATTTTCCTCTCTGGTCAGCGGTTAACACGTGGGCAGGGCACAGGGCGCCTCCCTTTCCCACCCAGTAATGGTAACTGTCCCTGGAGCCATGAGAAGCCTTGAGCGTCCATTCACCCCACCCATTCTCTAGCTCCTTGGCTCTATCAGTTAATTAAATCACAAAGAGTTAAAAGATTTGAGTTTCCTGGACAGATGAAACCCTCAGAATGGGAGAGAAAAATGGGAGAGCACAAAAAAGGGGAATAACTGTTTAGGGTAGAGCAAGGAAAGAAAAAAGAAAGCAAAGAAAGAAAGGAAGGAAGGAAGGAAGGAAGGAAGGAAGGAAGGAAGGAAGGAGGGAAGGAAAATCAGTGGCTTCCTTCTCAGCTTGATTATATAGACTCTACCAGGTCCTGAGTGTAGAATCAGCTGTCACCTAAAAGGTAAGTTGAATCTGCACAGCTTGGGATAAAATGGAGCCATGCCATTAGGCAGACCCAATTTAATGACTTGGTTTTTGAGACTGAGAGGAGAGACAGAGGTGAGGGAGGGATAGAGAAAGAGGTGGTTAAAAAGACTAGTTCAGAGAATATTCTTTTATTTAAAGTGTCTAGAACCCAGAGATGTCTGTGATTTGCAGAGATAGCTTCCTTGGGTTTCACCCTCAGGTCGTCTCTCTTCACTGCGTCTCGGGACTAGGTCTCCACAACGGGAGTAGGAGACGCTTTGCCTGAGACCCTGGGATGGGTCTGTCCTCATCTGGGTCTCCCTGCTGACCGCTTCCTCATCTGACCCAGGAATGGGGTATTTTATACTTGAGTATTTTCTGCAGAGTTTGTTTGGTGGTAATGAATTTCTTTAGATTCTCTTTGTCATGGAAGATTTTTATTTCTCCACTAATTTTGAAGGATAACTTTGCCGTATAGTAAATCTGGGTTGATAATTGTTGAGGACTAGAAAAACTTCACTACGAGCTCTCCTGGTTTTCATGGTTTGTGTTGAAGAATCTGCTTTTATTATTATTATAGAATCTCTTTATAAATTTTGGCATTTTTATCTAATAGATTTTAGCATTCCCCATTTTGGATTTGTGTTTTTCCCTATGATGTGTGAGACTCTTTTCTGGTTGTGTCTGTTTGGGGTTGTGAATGCCTTATTTACCTGGTTTACATATGAACTTCTAGACTTGAATCATTTTCTGCAATGATTTTACTTACTACACTGTTATACCTTTAATATCTTTCTTCATCTATTCCTTGGCTTTTATTTATTTCTCTATTTTTATACTACTACATTTGGGGCACACAGTAAGTACATTCACAATGGGGTAATTAGCACATAAATATATCACATCTGACTCTATTGTTCTTCCCCTCATTCTTCACCTCCCTCGTTCTTGGATCCCTTTTCAAAGAAATATCTTTTATTCATTTACCCTTTGTACATTTTAGTCTTAATTTCATTACATTTTCTTCTGATTTTTATAATTTCTTCTATTTTTTAAGTTTTGAAATATTCTTATGGTACTAGGTCTTCAAAATGCATCATTAGGTTATTAATTTGGGATCACTTTTTAAAAAATGTGTATATTTAGAGTCTGAATTGCTTTCATTGTATCCCTTAACTTTTGGTCTGTTGTGCTGCCGTTGTCACTTGATTCTAGGGCTTTTAAAATTTTTTCCCCATTTTTTTTCTGCAATGCATTAATTATTGAATCTCCATGTGTTTGTGTAGACATTGGAGTTTCTTTTGATAATTTCTAGCTTCAGTCTGAAATGGCCTAATCTCTTGTGAGGGATTATTTCAATTCCTTTATATTTATGTAAGCATATTATGGTTTAAGATATAGCCTATTTGGGAAAATCCTTTGTGTACTGTTGAGAAAAATGTGTATTCTTTTGTTGCTAGATGAAACGCTCTGTAGATAACCTGTTAAGTTCATTTGTTCAACAGTGTGGCTTAATTTTGACATTTGTTTGTTGATTATTTTTGTCTGGCTGACCTGATTGTGAGAATGAGGTATGATTCTATTGGTGAGGTTACATGTGCCAACAATTGGTTCATAGTTACAGTATTTACAGTTGTTATCTTGTCTTGTTCTTGTTCTCTTTTCCAATAAGTAGTGGCCATCTATGTCTCTTCTGATTGATTTTGGCTTTATGTCTTCTGTGTCTGAAAATGAGATAGCCATTCCTGGTAGTTTCCAGGATCCAGTTGAATGAAGCATCATTTTCTACCCCTTTACTTTTAGGCCACATATTTACTATTGGATGAAGTGTGTCTTCTGTAGCTAATATATGGTTGCATTTTTTTGGGGGGGTACTGGGAATTGAACTCAGGACCTTATACTTGCAAGGCAGGAGCAGTGCCACTGAGCTAAATCACCCCACATTTTGTTTTTTGACTGACTCTTCCACTCTGTGTCTTGATTGAGGAGGTGAGATCATTGATGTTGAGAGTGACTACTGTAAGATGTTTATTGAATTCTGTAGTTGCATTATTTTCTACAGCTGACTCTTATTTTTCCTTTGGTTTAACTGTTCTCCCAGTCTGTTATGGTTTATATTGAGTATGTCCCCCAAGACCCATGGGCTCAAAGGCGGGATTTGTGGAAGGTGATTGGATTATTGGGGTCTTACAGCTGACTTGTTAGAGAGTGGGATCTGGTTGGAAGTGGTGAATCACTGGGAGTGTGACCTCCCTTCCCAGCTCCCACCTTCACTCTCTGCATCCTGGCTGCAGTGATATGAGTATATTTTCCTCCACTATGCTCCTCTGGCATTCCATCCTACCTTGGAGCCAGTTGTCTATGGGCTGAAAATATAAGTCACAACAAATTTCTCCTTCTTTAAACTGTGTCAGGAATTGTGTCCCAACAAGAAAAGCAACACAGACTTTGGTAATAGGAGCAGAGACATTTCTATGAGGGCACCTGACCTTGTGGCTCAGAATTATTTGGAACTGATTCATGGGAGAAGTTTGGAGAGTTTTGGAGATGCCAACTAGAGAACTTCTGGAATGCTATAAGCCAATCTATTTTTTTATTTGTTAAGTTTATTGGTATATCTTATGTATACAATATGATGACATTCATCATTGGGATCTTGTACCTTTACATGTTATGTAGACTGCTTCTTATTTTTTCCCCCATTCCCCTGCCTCATTTCTACTGCTACACCCCTCTCTATTTTACAAAGACTTGCTTCCATTTTTTACTTTTCTCATATCTATTCATTTCCCTTCCCCTACCCTCCTAC
This sequence comes from Fukomys damarensis, assembly GCF_012274545.1. Classification (NCBI taxonomy): domain Eukaryota; kingdom Metazoa; phylum Chordata; class Mammalia; order Rodentia; family Bathyergidae; genus Fukomys; species Fukomys damarensis. The sequence goes on from NW_022900947.1 coordinate 52,885,518, forward strand.
TTTCCCTTCCCCTTTGGGCCTTATCTTCCTATTTCATATTATCCATTATACGTTTTAGTCCTTATTTAAACTTTCAGTTTCTCACACCAGAGAAACTATTCAGTATTTATACATGTGTATCCTATTTATCTTAAGGGTATGGCCTCAATATGCATCCATTTAGTTATAAATGTTTCTTGTTTTTCATTATTTATGATTGAGTAGTACTCCATTTTATATATAAAAACCCCACATCTTTATTCAGTTACCAGTTGATGGACAATTGGGCTGTTTTCAAGTTTTAGCTATTACGAACTGTGCTGCTATAAACATGGATGCGCATATATTGCTGTGGTATGATTCTTTTAATTCTTTTGGGAAGATACCCAACAGGTGAATAGCTGGGTCAAGTGGGACCTCTAGTCCTAGTTTTTTGAGATATCTCCATATTGATTTCCATAGTGGTTGCACCAGTCTGCACTCCCACCAATAATGGAGAAGGGTTCCTTTTATCCCACAACCCTGCCAGCATTTGTTATTGGTTGATTTCTTGATAGCAGCCATTCTTTCTGGTGTGAGGTGGAATCTCAGCATTGTTTTCATTTGCATCTCTCAAAGATGATCAGTGATGGTGAACATTTTTTCATGTTTACATGCTGTTTCTTCTTTGTCTGAGAAATATCTGTTGATTTCAGATGCCCAGTTTTGCATTGGGTCTTTAAATTTGGGAGGTCTAATTTTTTTAAATTCTTTATATATTCTAGATAATAGACGTTTGCCTGAGAAACAGCTGGTAAAGATTTTTTTCCACATTGTGGGTTGTGTCTTCACTCTTTTGGTAGTTTCTTTTGCTGCGCAGGAGCTTTTTAATAAGAAGGTCTCCCATTTGTTGATTTTTTTTGGGCTAGTTCCCCTGCAACTGAAGTTTTGTTCGTGAAACCTAGCCTCTCTCCCAGCTGGTTTAGTGTGTCTGTTTTAATATTTAGATCTTTTATCCCTTTTGATTTTAGTTTAGTGCATGGTGAGAGACAGATGTCTAGTTTTAATCTTTAGCAATTGAAACCCAATTTTTCTACCACCATTCATTAAAGAGGCTATCTTTCCTCCAGTGAGGGTGTTTGGCTTGTTTGTGGAAGTTGAGGTGGCTGAGTATGTCTGCAGTTGTTTCTGCATCTTCTAATCTGTTCCAGTCATCCTCAGTTCTGTTTCTGTGCCAGTACAGTGCTGTTTTTTGTTTGTTTGTTTTTTTTAAATCACAGTAGCTTTGTAGTACAGTTTCAAGTTGGGAATCATAATACTTCATACCTTGTCTTTGTTACCTATAAGCCAGTCTTGCAATCTTGGTGTCCTTTTGTTTGTTTGTTTTTTGTTTGTTTGTTTTTTGTGACAGGGTCTCACTATGTAGTTGAGACTTAACCTGGAACTCACTATGTAGCCCAGGCTGGTCTTGAACTTACAGTGATCCTCCTGCCTCAGCCTCCTGAATGCTGCGATTATAGGCATGTGCCACCATGCCTGGCTTACCTGTAAGCCAATCTTAATGAGAGATTCTGGTTTGACCTCTGGAGACCAGAATTCTAATAAAAGGTAGACAGTAAAGTACAGGCTCAGGAGGTTTTGTTTGGGAAAAAGGACTTTATTGGCAATTGGACCTCAAGCTCTGTGTGTTATACTGTGGCAGAAAAAATTGTCTATATTTTGTTCATGTCCTGAGATCTTACAAGATACCAAGGTTAAGGGGAGTGGAAAAATCTGGTAGAGGAAATTTCAAGGAGCATAATGTTCAGCCAGTGATAGATGGATATTGCTTGCTGCTTTTAGCTAGGTTATACTGAAAATCAGGAGCAAAAAGCCATTTAAAAAGTTTTCCATTCCCCCAGAAAGGAAGAGCCACAAAAATAGGAGAGGAGAGTTTGCTTGCTGAAAAGATTAGCATTAAAAGAAACCAAGTACGTCACTGCAGGGCAATAGGCCAGAAGTCTTGAAGGCATGTAAGAAAAGTACGTCTTCCTTCTTGGGACTTCCCAGCCCTCTCTTCTTGTTGGCTGCGTGACATGAGCAGCTTTTCCTCAACTATGCCCCTCGGCCGTGCCATCTTGCCTTGGAACCATGTAAGCATAGCCTAGAGATGAGAGCAAAATAAGCCTCTTTCCTTGAAGTTGGGAGTGTTGGGTGTTGGGTCCCAGTGATGAGAAAAGTGACAAAATAAAGTGAAATGTGTCCTTTACTTTGAACGCATTGATGCTGATGGCCACCCTGTTCAGGACTGCCTCATCCATTTTCTGCAGTGCTGATTTAGTGGCCAGGTATTTCTTCGTCATTAAAATGTTTTATTTTTCCATCAATTTTGAAGGCTAATTTTTCAAGGCATAAAAGTCTGACTTTACGAAGTTTTCCTTCAGGGCTTGAAAAAATTCATCTCCAGCTCTTGTGGCCTGTAAGAGTTGTGCTGAGGCTTCCCCAGTTATCTAGAAAGACTTGCTATGTATGTTACTTTGTGTTTGCCCCATAGCTTTTAGTATTCTCTCCTTTGGTGACTTTCTGGACTTTTGATTATGATGTCGCATAGGGAGGTTCTTTTTTTGGCCATGGTTACTTGAGGTTCTATGTGCCTGTTGTACTTGAACACTGTATTCTTAGATTTGAAAAAATTTCTGCTATGATTTCAATGTTTATACCTTTTGAGTTGCTTTGTAATTTTTCATTTATGTATATAATTCTGAGTTTTTCTTGAGTCCTATAGCAGTTATTCAATTCAGCTTGCATAATGTTTTATTGTTTTTAGTGTATCACTGAGATTTTGATCAACTCCAGCCACTTTATTTCCCATTTCTGACACTTTTTCTTCGCACTGGTCAAGTGTACTACACATGCTTTCCACTGCCTATTTTTATACCATCTTTTTCTGATTTTTTCCTTTTCATATTTTCTAATTCTTTAGCAAAATGAGCATTCATGTCTTGTACTGTCTTGTTTAACTTAGTTTACTGTTAGCTTCTTTAAGATTGTTGAATATTTTATTAGTAAAATCCTTTTATCTATTTAATTAAAACCACTTTGAGCTCATTACGCACTTGACTTATGGTTCTTCTTTTATTTCTTCAAATAGTTTGACCATTTTTTTTTTTTTAGTTCTTTGCCTGTAGAGCCTTCTATTTTAATATCCTTAAAATCAGGTTTGGGGAGCCGGGGTTCTATGGGCATCTTATTTCTCATGTTTCTGTTATTTTTGCACTGTAAGTTTATGATAAGTTAGGATGAAGAAACTATCACTACTGTGGAGATCTCTTTAGTTAGATTCTACCTTCCTGTGATGTGTCCTGGTTTGGTTATATTTTGGTATTTATGCCATTTTGCGATCTATTCATCATAGTATCTGAGAGTCTTTTTTTGTGTACAACCTTCTTCTGGAGCCTTGATACCCTGAACCACTCAGGGAGGTAAAAATGGACCAGAGTAATGGTGCAAAAATAAACCAGATAACCACATACAGTAAAAGCCAACTTAGAACAACAACTGCTACATTAACAGTAGAAAAGAAATTAGCAATAATAATAGGGTCAAAGGCAAACTAATTACTGAGATACTATGTAAACCAGTAATAGCTGCAACTCTATCATCCTTAACAATAGAAAAGAGATCTGCAGTAACACGAAGACAAACCAGATATATAGTAAATATCTATTAAAAGCAAGATCTATACCACCATTAACAATAGAAAAAATTCCAGCAACAATAGTATAGCATCACATAAACAGCTAAGCATTGATAAAGTTTAATAGTAATAATAATAATAATAATAATAATAACAATAAATGGGGAGTGGAAGAAGGGGGAAAATATAAAAGCAAAATGTGAGAAAGAAAGAAAAGGAAAATGAGAAAAAGTACAGAATAATCAGATAAAAATTCAACTAAAGAATGCAAGAAGAATATAGTATTAGGTCAATGTAACACAAAAAGATAAATAACAACAACAACAAAGAAAAATAAAAAGAATAAAAACAGAATAGATAGGGGGAAAGAAAAACAACCTAAGAAAAGTAGAAAAAGAGACATCCAAAAAGACATCTCTGCATGTTTGGGTGAGTAGTTTCTTTCCAGGTCTGTGGTATTGAAGCCCAGATATGGGTGGTGGGTGGTTAGTCACACTAGGTCCTGTTTGATTCCCTGCCTACTTTTGACTGTGAATGAGAAGTTCTGCACTGCCTTTCCCACTGGGTGTAGTCAGCCAATGGTGTGTCTGCCTTGGGGCTTTTTTCACTCCCATAGCTCTTATCTCTGAGTAGATTTCTGGCTTGTGGGCTCCTATGGTGTCTCTCTCTTGCATCAGAGACTCCTCTATCCATCCTCCCCAGCATAGGATGACAGCACAAGCCGAGGCTTATACCTGATTACATTGGCAGATAGGAAAAGCAGCCAGACCACTGAACATTGTTTCGCAAGTGGGCGGCAAGCGGGCCAAGTAGTCACGTTGATTTAAAATCTTCACTTTCAGACCAAGCCTCTCAGAAAACCACATGCCCAGCCTGGCTTCTTGCCACAGAGTGTGGGATGACCATATCCTTCACAGTCTGAGATCACCACTACTTAAACTTCTCAGTGCATCTTCAACTAGTTTGCTCCTTCTCCAGGACTTTCTCTTGTGGTCATCTCTCTCACAGTCATGGTGGTAGGATGACAGCAGAGTCCCTGAAGTTAGCTGTTATGTGACTTCTGACTCTAGAGCAGCTCATGCTTACATAATGAACTCTTTCCCCAAATGGTTTCTGATTATATCACTCTAGGTTATATCATTCTGAAAGGAGTCACTTTCACAGTAAAACCCCACACTGCATTTACAGTTTAAATGAAATGTGGGTTTTGCAGAGCTGGTTCTGGGTTCATTGTTTTTCTCTGGGGTTGCAGAGCTGTCTGGCTTACTTTGCTTTTGTGGAAATAGCAACTGCTCCCTGAAGCTAGGGTTAGTGCTCCAGATGCTTCATTCTTTTCTCTGTGTTGTCTTCAGTTTCTCTGTGGTTTCTAGTTTTTCTGTTGGCTCTTTCTTAAATCCTAAAGCTCTATTTTTTTCTTCACTAATTTGGTGTTTTCCATGTGTCTCAACTAAAATGCAATCACTTTATATTTTGATGCTAATCTTTATTCCACAATTTTTAATGCTCCCATTCCTTGACTTTTAGAATTCTTAGGTTATTTTTTTAGAGTTACCCATGAGCTGTTGAATTAACCACTTATATTTGTTGAAAGTGATCTTATTCTTTTGAACCAGTAACCTACTAAATTATTTTTGTCTTCCAGTTCTGAAATTCTGGCTTACAATTGTTTATGTGTACTAGCATGGCTTTCAATTTCCAGAATTTCTACTTAATTCTTTTTTATAATCTTTAACTCTTTACTAAAATAGTCATTTGTAGCCTATGGTTTGTTCCTTAATTCAATCAGCTGTTTATGTCTTCTTTAAATTCTATGAATATCTTATTAACTAAATGCTTTTCTGATTATTTACATACTGCTTGAGCTCATTGAACATCTTATGTATTTTCTCATTTTTCCTTTGATCTCTTCAACATTTTAACCCTTTCATTTTTTAGTTCTTTGCCTGAAATATCTGTAGCTTCCTTATCGAAGAGACCAGCTTTTGGAGAGTTATGAGTTTTTGGAGGCATCTTATTGTCTTGTTTTTTCATGATTCCTGTGCTTTTCTGTTGAATGTTGTAGATAAGATTGGCTTGAAAGCTCTGGAACTGTAGTGGAGATTCCTAGCACTGAACTGCAAGGAGAGAAAGCTACCAATAATACCAACATCCAAAGAACTAATCATATACTAATATGAAGTTCAGAGCTTGTTTAGCAAATTTTTACCCCTTCCAGTAACCCTTGAATACAAATGATTAGTAATGGTAGAGAAAGGGGTGAGAGACAGATGATGAAATAAATAATTTAAAAAATAGCTAAGGAAGGGGATTGGGGAATGGTGGAGGAGGGAGGGAGGGATTGAAAAGAGGTATCGAGATATGTTATGTACATATCAATTTCCCACAAGGAATGTCAATATTACGTCCTACACATTGTACTAATAAACTAAAAAATAAAACAAAATAGCTAAAAGAAGAAAAATTTGGAACACAAAGACTGAACATAAACAAAAGCACATAAAAGAAAGAAAGTTTTTGAGAAGGGTAGAGGGAGAGGGACTTGAGGGGATATGTGTGGGAGCAGCAGTGTAGCTGCACTTGGCTTCTTCAGCTGGGGAGATTTTACCTTTTTCAAGGTGCTGTGTTCACCAAATCTGAGCTGTAAGCAGTGCTGATCAGGAAGCAGCCCTACCTTTCATTCTAAACACCCCAGTAACTGGGTTTCATCTGATGGGCTTTTCTTTCAAGTTGCCTCTTATGATTGAGTTTTTGCCTATCCCCAAGTGACTGATTACCTTTGGGTGGACCACGGTGAGCATCTCTTGAACAACTCAAAAACATGCTGTATAGTATTTTACGTACTGTGGAGGATACAAAACAAAGAATAAAAGCCAAAAACCAAAACAAAAAACCAAAGGCAGCCTTAAACTTTATGGAACTTATATGCACAGATGACAACTGCAAAGTTTCAGAAGTGCTTTAGAGGAGGAACAAATGCACTCAAATCAGTTGTGCTGGTGAGTAATTTTGGCTGGGATAATAAGAAGTGTTTCCCTATCAGAGGGGATATATAAGCTTGATTTTTTAGAGCAAAGGCAACAGTAAGAGGAAAGAGAAAGATGTTTCTAAGAAATGAGTAACAGTCAGCATTACGAAAAATAGAATACAAACAAAGGAAAAAAATCTACTGGTTGTTGACAGATTGTAGAGTCTTGAATGTTTTTTAGGCTTTATTTTTCAGGCAAAGTGAAAATTTGAGAGCAGTGGAGTAAAATTATCAAATAGCATTAACCTGGCAGCAGTTTGCTAAGTAAATCCAGTAGGAAGAGGTTGAAAGTGGGGACACTGGAGATGAGATGATAACAACTGAACACTGGTAAGTAGTGAACTATTTATTATTCTAGAATGGTCTACAGGCATTGAAGGTCTGACTTATTAGATTGTACAATCCTTTTATTTGGTGGTATACTTTAAAAAATAGAGTAGAATAGAATAAAAATTAGTAGATTTATTGTACACAGATAGTAAGAGTATATATTTATTTTACTGGGCATGTATGGGACTATGATATTAACTGTACTGTATTTATTGTGGATTGTGTTCAAAGTAGAGAAACTTCTCAGATGATAGCTTTTCATAAAAGTATTTTCATAGTAATGATTAATGATACTTAATTGTATTCATGGCAAGAACATGAGTGAAATTAATATAATCACTACTATTATTTTTTGGACCGTGCTGGAGATGGAATCCAAGGTTTTGAGCACATTGGCAGAGAAATTCTTCAAGCACAGTGTGTGTGGAGGTCAGGCTGTGTTCTGTATCGAAAACAGCTGCTCACCCAAGTGTTGCTTATTCTGTTCTTTCCTTTAGAAACATGATAGTAAATGTTCAGAGCATCGGTTAATTTTTTAACAATTTTATGGCTTTTTTAAACAATTGACTAACAGCCTTCAAAATCATGATTTTTCAATAGGGCATAATTTTGTCCCCTAGGGGACTTTGGCCGATGTCCATAGGTTTGTTTGGCTGCCATATTCTGGGGAAAGGGTACGCTAAGGGGATGGTAGGCTGCTGCTAAACATTCTGGAGCGGACAGGGTATCCCTTACACAAAGAATTTTCAAAGCCAAAATTATCAAGAGAACCAAACTTATGCAATCTTGCTTCAGAGTGGCACAAATTAATTATGATAAATTGAAGAAATGTATTTCTTTATAACAGCTGAGAGATTCAAAAATTCACACTTCTGGCCAACATGGACTCAGTAACACTGTTTACAGAATGCTCTGATCACCAGCTTTATTCAATTTAAAATGATATATCTATATTTTCTTACATGTGGCCCAAAATTAAATGCTGCATGCATAAATAGTTTATGAATACGCATTTCACAACTCCAGTATCATTTCTTGAATCCTCAGCACTAAAAGTGGTATATCTTACCACTACAACACGGAGTAATTGACATGCTCATGTACACTTCTTTATGCGAAGCAGCTGCGTCCTGAAATGAGTTCAGAGAATTGGCAGTCAGCTCCCTAAGTGAATCATTTAAAATTACAACCTTAAGCATTTCCTAATTTAAGACAGATTCAATACTTTTTACGGAAAACTTCATAGATCTAATGATTTATTACACGTAAGCAACCATGAAGATAGTTCGTAAGAAAAAGAGCACGTGGGACTCAGTGTGCAAATCATTGTCCTTTATATTTCTTGGCTTCAGTTTTCAGAACAGCAGAATAAGAGTATATTGTGCAATCTTTTCTAAACTTTAAAATTTCGTGAGCCTAAATTGTGGGTAAATTTTTCGTGAATAAATTGTGACTCTTTTCTGGATTAATTTCGGGTTCTCCTGTCTTCTCAGTAGTATGTGGAGGAAACGATAAAGTAGTTCCGCTGTGAAGCGGCTTGGCTTACATTTGTGCTGCAGAAGTAAATAAGGGCCAGCCTGCGATAGGCACTGCCAGGCAGAGTAATGTTTCCATGATGTCTTCATTTAATTGTAGCAAGGAATAGAACAGCCTAACTCTCCACGAGTTCCTGAGACACTTTACTTAGGAAGTGGTCTTTTTCAGACCACTTTGCGCCTGTGTTCCACGTGGTACTTACATTTTTATATTTATTTTAAAATATAATTTCTTAAAACACTAGGATTCTATGATTGCTGTAGCCCTCCATCAATAGGAGCTACTTGGTGGTAGAAATTCGAGGGGAGGAACCTTTCCCTTTTATGTAGAAAAGCCATGTTCTTTGGCTCTTCTGGTTATTAGTAAATTCTCAATGGTTTGCAGTCATTTAACCTCACAGTAATAATGGACAAAATCACCCCCTGGTGATCAACATATGTAAGTGCATCTTTAAAATAAATTCCTGGACCCATAATAACTTACCAGTTACCATCACCTTCCCCAAAATTTCATAACAATAATAATTTTTATTAAACAATTACTGTCTTATTAACCATATTTTCTCTAAATATATTTGTAGGGTGGTGTATGTATGTTTGTGTGTTAAAAAATTTAGAGTTTCATTCTACCAGACTTTGTTTCCTACCTCCTCTATAAAAGTGCCTAAAATGCTTTAAAAGCAGCTAATTTATTTATTGTGTTGGGAAAAATTTGGAAAACATGGAAGAATAAGGAAAATGAAAAAAAATTGTGAGTTTTGGAGAGATGGTAGGGAATTACTGAGTTTCCTGAACCTTTGAAAGTTCAGAAATCTTCTGACTAACACTGCAGCAAAGGCATCAGGAGACTCTCCCAGACTGTCTTCAGGCATTGGTCCTACCTCTGCATTATTCTCCGATTTACTTGATTTAAATAGCTGAATATTTCAGCTGTCATTTTCAAGCCAGGATAAACCGACCCATTATCTTACAAATAAAAGTTATCTTATAAATTAGCTATGCACTATTATTTAATCAATGCAACTCTAAACTAAATCATGGAAAGTGTTCCGTGCTGCCAGGTTGTCATTTAACCTCGCTGCGTTGTACCACACCCACTGAGTGTCGGGGTTCCATGCCTGTGGGACCTGCACGCAGCTCTTTCCACCTTTTCTGATGAGTTAGAGGCCTGTTTTTGAAGCAATCCAGCGTCGGTAATAAGTGACTTCTGTGTAGACTCCAGGTTTGTTCTTCTGACCGCAGTTATCTCCCCAGCTCACGATTCCAATGAGATACCAGGTATCTGTGAGATCGCTTATAACTAATGGTCCCCCAGAGTCACCCTGATGATTAAAAAAAAAGGAAAAGAAACAGAGAAAGAAAATCAGCTAAACATAATGCTTATTATTTAAGATATTTTGATGAACCATACAATCTATTATATGACATATGTATAGATAATCAATACAGACTTATCAACCAAGCAACTGAGACATGGATTTTGAAATTATCAATAGCATTAAGGTTCACTCTGCACATTTTACATTAAACTTTGTTTTTGTTTGAGTAAATAACACGTAGTTAAAAGCCAAAACAAAGAACATGAAAAAGCTTAGAAAGGAATTTTATATCCCGGATTTCCCCATCCAGTCCCAGATGTAGATACTTCGTGAATAATAATTTCTCACAATATCTAAATTCTTATCATCAAATAAAAGCACAAATGGCTATTTCCAGATTTACATTGTATCCACTGGTTTACTGCGGTGTAGGTGGGGGTTCAGCTATTTAAGAGCCTCATTAAAACTCCCCCTCACAATATCATTACCTCCTAGATCTCTCATTTTGGATATCCCTTTGTAAATGTTATTTATTGATGAGTTGAGTAACACATTTTGATTATGTTACCTTTCTTTGGCAGACTTTGGTCTCCTAGAATTAATAGGAATTCGATTTCCTTTTCATTTGGCTAGTTTTCTATATACCCGTGGCAAATGTTTGATGTTCAAAAGTCCATCAGCACCTAACGTAATTTGTATTAATATTCCATGATGTCATACATCAATTCTTTTATTTCCTCTGAAAATGTCCCCAAATCTCAACACAGACTTTGTCTTAATCTTTGTCTTTGTCTTTCTCTCTCATTTATCAGATACATACTTCTTTCCTTTTTTCTCTTTTAGAATAATTACATTAAGCCTCATGGGGAGCTGATTCTGAGGCTCTCACTATTCTTTTGTGTTGAATGCACAAATGTTTTGGATCCCTTAATTTTCTTTCTTTCTTTTTCTTTTTGTTGTTTTCCCCCTCATTTCACTGAAGTAACTTCTCAGGTGGTTTCCTAAAAAGGAGGGTATGAGTTGGACATTTTTTGAATCATTGTTGGTCTAAAATTCTTTATTCTTCCCTCAGACTTGATGTTTAGTTTCCATGTCAGGAATCTCAAGAGAAATCATTTTCCCTGGCTTCTATCTTCCAGTGCTGCTGTTGAGAAGTTCTGTGGGAGTTTGATGGTTCTTCCTTTAAAACTTGAAGGTTGTTCTTATTATCTCCTAGATTTGACATTTTACGATGACATTCCTTGGGAAGAATCTCTTTGGTTATTGTGTCCACTACCACTTGGGTTCCTTTCCTCAGTAGGACACATGTAGGCTTCAGAACTTCAGAGCTCTGACTGTTTTAGAACATTTTCCCATGCTTTCTGCTTTCAGAACATCTATTCCTTTGGCATTTGCCACTTTTATTTTATTTTCTAATTTTCTTACCTTCTCCTGTTTTCTTTTTTCACATTGAGTTTATTGGTACTTTTTAAGCATATAGTTACATTCATCATTGGGATCTTGTACTTTTACATGACAGATCTTGGTTCTCATTTTTTCTCTATACCCCTGCCCTCCCTTCACCCCCTGTAACCTCCCCTATTTACAAAGTCATTGTTTCCATTTTTTCCTTTTCTCATACTTTTTCTTGTCCCTTATTTCCTTTCCCCTACCCTTCCCACTTCCCCTACACCTTTAGCACTTTTCTTCCTAGTTCACATTGTTAATTATACAATTTGGATCTTAGTTACATTTTTAGTTTTTCACACCAGAGAAACTATTTGGTATTTATATGTGTGTCTTACTGTTTCACTTAAGAGTATGGCCTCAATGTGCATCCAGTTTCTCATTCTTTATGGCTGAGTGGTATTCCATTTTATAGAAAAACCACATCTTTATCCAGTCTCCAACTGATGGGCAATTGGGCTGTTTCCAAGTTCTAGCTATTAGAAACTGTGCTGCTACAAACATGGGTGCACATATATTACTGTGGTATGATTCTTTTAATTCTTTTGGAAAAATACCCAGCAGAAGGATAGCTAGGTCAAATGGAACCTCTAGTCCTAGTTCTTTGAGGTATCTCCATATTGATTTCCACAGTGGTTGCACCAGTCTGCACTTCCACTGACATTGGATAAGGGCTCCTTTCTCCCCACAACCCCGCCAACAATTGTTATTGTTTGATTTCTTGATAGTGACCATTCTTTGTGGGGTGAAGCGGAGTCTCAGTGTTGTTTTCATCTGCATCTCTTGAATGACCAGTGATATGAAACATTTTTTTCATATATTTATTTGCTGCTTTTACTTCTTTGTCTGAGAAATGTCTGTTCATTTCAGATGCCCATGTTTGAATCAGATTCTTATACCTGGGGGGGGGTCTGATTTTTTTGAGTTCTTTATTCTAGATAATAGACATTTGTCTGAGGAGCAGCTGGTAAAATTTTTTTCCCACATTGTAGGTCATCTCTTAGCTCTCTTGGTGTATTCTTTTTCAGTGCAGAAGCTTTTTAATACGATAAGATCCCAGTTGTTGATTCTTTGTGCTCGTTGCTGTGCTACTGATGGTTTGTTCATGAAGTCTTTTCCTATGCCAGTGTGTTCAAGAGTTCTGCCTAACTTGTCTTCCAGCAAGTTTAGTATTTCTTTTTTAATATTTAGATCTTTAATCCACTTGGATTTTAGTTTAGTGCATGGTGAAAGATAAGGGTCTAGTTTTAATCATTGGCAAGTTGAGATCCAGTTATTCCAACACCATTTATTAAAGAGGCTATCTTTCCTCCAGTAAGGATGGTCAGCTCCTTTGTCAAAGATGAGGTAGATGAGTACATCTGGAGCTGTTTCTGTATCTTTCAATCTATTCCACTGATCCTCAAGTCTGTTCCTTTGCCAGCACCATGCTGTTTTTAACACAGTGGCTTTGTAGTATAGTTTCAAGTTGAGGATTGTGATGCCCCTGCCATGTCTCTGTTGCTTCTAATTGCTCTTGTCATTCTAGGTCTCTTCTGGTTCCAAATGGATTTTTGGATTATTTTCTCCAGTTCTGTGAAATATACTGTTGAAATTTCAATAGGAATTGCATTGAATCTGTATAGCAGTTTTGGTAGTATGGCCATTTTCACTATGTTGATTCTTCCTACCCAGGAGCAGGGGATATCTTTCCATTTTCTTATATCCTTGATCTCTTTTCTCAGAGTGCTATAGATTTCAGTGTAGAGGTCTTTTGCTTCCTTCGTTAGACTGATTCCTAGATACTTCAGTCTTTGGATGCTATTGTGAAAGGAAGTGTTTCCCTAATTTCTCTCTCAGTGAGTCTGGTATTTGTGTATAAGAAGGCTATTGATGTTTGAGCATTGACTTTGTATCCAGCTACTCTGCTGAAAGTGTGAATTAATTCTAGAAGCCTTTTGGCACAGTTTTTTGTGTCTTCTATGTATCATATCATATCATCAGCAAATAATGACTGTTTCACTTCTTCCTTTCCTATCTTTATTGTTCTAATTTCTTTCTCTTGTCTAATTGCTGCGTCTAATTTTCCAGAACTATATTGAATAGGAGTGGTGACAATGGGCATCCTCATCTTGTTCTTGTTTAGCATGAAGGTTTTCAGTTTTTGGCCATTTCTGTTTTCTTTTTTCTATCCTTCTTTTTATCTTTTCTCAGAAACTTTTTTGTTTTATGTTCCAGTTCTCCTGCTCCAGACTGGAAGCTCTTCAGGGAAAAAGGGTGAGGGCTGCTTCCCACATTTCCACCCTTCCAGCCCATGACTCCTCTGTTCTGTTATGTGTGGGGTTGCTGAATTCAAAAGGCTCTGATTTGACTGCTGTGGAAAGCAAACTTTCTGTGTCTTGAGTGTGTGTGTGTGTGTGGGGGGGTGATACTCTGAGAAGGTGGAGGAAGAGCTACTTCATCAGTCAGGTTAGGAAGAATTGGGGTGCTTAGTATTCGCTGCAAAGTATGTGGCCATTCTTTTTTAGCTTCTAGCTCATGCCTGGCCCTAATCTTCAAAATTGTCTGACCCTTCAAAGTGTTGACCTTTATTTAAAATTGGTATCCCACCCTCCTTCCATCCAAGACGTTAATTTTAAACTCACTTTGGCTAATCCAGTTAAAACTCCTGTACTTTTTCTCCCTCTCCCCAAAATTTTGTCAAAATCTCTTTTCAGCTTTCTCTCTTTTTTTGTTTTTATTGGTTAATGATGTAAAAAAGTGAAATTACAGATAGTCAGAAAAGCATATATTATAGATACCAAACACTTTCTCAAAACAATCTACTTTGGTATTCTTTACAGTCATTTTAGTGGGTTTAGAGGAGAGGTGAATTTGAATGTAAAATTTCCATGCTTAAGTGTTTCAATATAGCCGTTTTGCAAATGAATAAGGAAAAGACCTAGAAAACCTGACTAGTCTATAAAGAAGCTGAGAATTCTGACCCTTGGGCATACAAATTAGAACACATCAAAATCCACCAGAGAGTTATATAATGAAAAATTGAATCCAATCTTCATCAATTCAGATGGTTCCCAGTTTTCACCATGAATACTCATGATTCATATATGTGGGGAAACTGAAACTCTTACCTAAGAATAGCATGTGGAAAACTAGAAGTGGTTAAGAACAAGGAGTTAATCTAGCAACTTGATGTCAACAGAAACCATGGTGACCAGAGAAGAGAGCATTCTGGCTCAGAGTGCATGTGAATGCCTTGTAATCTTTAATCTCAGGATTGCAAATCATTCTCTTGTGGTGTCTTTCTGCAGATGTTTCTTCTGTAGATTTTGCTGATAATGTATGTATAAATATCCAGGTTTGTCTCAAACAAAGCAGACAGTCTTTTGTCTCCACTCTGCCTTGAGTGTCTTTCCTTTTCAATCCTCACTCTCTCCTTCAGGTACTGTTCGACTAGTGGGAGCTGGTCCCCCACACATATATTGTACATGAAAATTTTTTGATACTCATGGACCTAGTCTAGGCTCTGGAACTGAGTGAACTGAGAGAGAGAGAGAGAGAGAGTGTGTGTGTGTGTGTGTGTGTGTGTGTGTGTGTGTGTGTTGGAAATAGATCACTGATGGAGACCACTCTGTGTATGTTACAAATCCATAAATTGGCTTTTCATATTAAAAGTCTGAGTCTGCCTGTTACCCCACAATGTCTTCCCTGAAGAGCCAGTAGTTGGTGTGTAGGAAAGGAGTAACTCTGCACACTAGCGGAGGTCTCAATGATCTGTGACGCTGTGATGTCTTGGATGGCAAGACAATAGTGCAGTGACTAACACTAAGGGCAGTGTGATGCTAAGGGCAGCACAACTTGTACAGCAAACTCCTATAAAGGCAAAAATGAATCCATGGGATGAAACACATTTCCCATTAATCAATGATCTTTTCCTACTAAAATATCTTGCTTCCTTGTTGCTAAAACCCTGCTTGTGTCAGTGCTCTCCTCTTCACTGATCCCTGCACCACCCCTTACCCTTTCTAGAAGCTGCATGTTTAATAAATAGTGGCAAACTCCAGGAGACGGTGTCTTAGCTGGATAACAGTTTTGACCATCCTGGGCCCTCCATTTATGCATTAAGATCTTGTCTTGTGTCTTTTTTTTTCTCACTGAGTTCATTGGTACATTTTAGGTATACAGTACAGTTACATTCATTATTGGGATCCTGTACCTTTACATGACAGGTCTTGGGTTTTTCCCCTTGTCCCTGCCCTCCCTTCACCCCTCCTCCCCTCCCCATTTACAAACACTTCATTTCCATTTTTTTCATTTTCTCCTATTTTTTTTTTCTTTCCCTTATTACCTTTCCCTTGCCCATCCTACTTTCCCTACACCTTTAGCCCTTTTCTTCTTATTTCACATTAACCAGCATGTTTTGATTACGTGCTGTGTGTAAACTGCTGTTAAGGACCAGGGATGCCTTCACTCTTTGCTTATTACTCAAACAGCTTATTTCATTGTAGTCGTGGTTGACATGAAATGGTAAAATATCTAACATGCCAGGAACACTCATGCTAGTTTGTGTCTTCTTTTTAATGCATCTGCCATACTCTTGGTCAGATGACTGGGGGAATCGGATCAGCCTGCAGTAGATCCCAGGACCTCACACAAGCTAGGCAAGTGCTCTGCCACCTTCAGTATCCTCTGATAGTGGCAGGAATAGATGGTCAGCCTCTGCCTCTCTCTGAGTGTCATTAAACAGTTTTTTCAGTTTTGTCTCCATTTTCTTTACTTGGCAAGTAGAGGAATTAAAAATCCTCATAATGAGGATCAACTGAAAATAAGATATAATGGATGCCTTAACGAGCAATATGCCTTACAATATGGGAAATATAGAAACACACCCAAAATTATTCAAAACCCTATACTGAGTATTAAAAATATATTGTACTATCCGAGTGAGACCAGATAGTCATGTTACCATAAGCATGGTGAGACTTATAATCCACATTGGTTTATCAGCGTTTGTCACATTTCTTTGTGAATAGAAATCCTGTGTGGAGTTTCTTAAATGTGGACCTCGGAGGCACACATCTAGGCAGTCTGTCGTGCAGGGGAGGACACAGAACCTGCATCTTATTGTGTTTAACAAAGGCCGCAATTGATTACATTATGGGTCACCTGTAGAATACCTGTAAATCATGAGTTTAGATAAACGGTAGCCCAAGTGCTATTGCTATTTCTTTTCTTTCTTTCTTCCCACTAATTCGCATTTCTTCTTAATTAATTAACCACCCAGGAAAAATTCACCGAGCAGGTAGCTTTCGAGGTCCTTATTACCTGTTGCAAGAATCAGGGCACAAAGCACCAAGCTGCTCCATCATAGCAGAAAACTGTGAGTGCCAGATAAAGGCTGAGCAGAGACTATAGCAGGGATGAGTTTATGAGCTTCCACACCTATGCACGCATGCCCACAAACACACACACACACACACTCTGAAGAGTTAAGTGCTTATAATAAACTGTAATATATATAATAATTTATAAACTGTAAAATATGAAATTATGAATTGTGTAATATAAAAACAAAAACCAATATTTAAATAATTAATTTTAAACCCAGTGAAACTATATAAATAGTAATATAAAACACACTACAAAAGTGAATATAAAATGCAGGCTGTCATGGGCGGGAGGACAGATGAGCTTTGCTGTGGCTGTGAGTGCGGCCGCTTCTGACCCCTGTGTGTGAAGAACGCCTCATATTCTACATACACGGCTGACCCGGGACCCTGGATCTCTGCACTCTTCCCCACTCACTGAGGAGCAATCCAATCTCCTCAGTTGGTTCAGCCACGAGTTCAATTTATTTTACTCTCGATTCTTTAGCCAGAAATTGCGATGTTTCGCTTCACTCTCCCTTCTCTCTCCAGTCATGCTGAAGTCATAACTTTCCCCTGCTAATTTTACCTCCAACCTACCTCTGTCTCCGGGCTCCCTTCTTCATCCAGCTGCCCGTATCTCACCGGGAGTGGCAGTACGTGCTACCTGACCCAGTGCTACCATCTCCAGTTTTTTTTATTATGCCAATTTTTTTTTAACTGTGTCAAAAATGATTTCATGGGGCTCACATTTGATCAAACCACTCCTTTAGCTTAACACATATGAGACTCTAGGCCAGGCTTTCTGCCACCTGATGCCAGTGCCGTTCCCATCATTTAACCACGTAGAGTCAACTCCTTGGGATTTTCGAGGCTTTCATATGAAAAAGCAAGTGCCTCTAGGAAGAATACAGCCTACACCTTCTTCAGGAAATACACATGCCAGCTAGACTGTGGAGGACAGGAAGAACGCCAGAACCCATCAACATGCCTGCTACTTTTTCACCATTACCTGGGCCTCGTACCTCTGATCCTCCGTACACTGAGACCCAACGGATGACTTGGTGCTCTCTTGAGTGTGAATTGCACTTTCACACCTTCATAACAGTGGCTATGCTTTTTCTTTGTTCTGGAATATTCCTTCCATTTCCGAAGTTGGGTAAGTACTATTTTTCTTCATTCGTTGTGTCATCATTTATCTGAGACTTGTTCCAAAAATATTCCCCTCAAGGAAAAAGTATTTGCTCTCACTTGTAATACTGAAATGTGATACCACATCATA
This sequence comes from Fukomys damarensis, assembly GCF_012274545.1. NCBI lineage: Eukaryota > Metazoa > Chordata > Mammalia > Rodentia > Bathyergidae > Fukomys > Fukomys damarensis. Next base: position 52,903,434 of record NW_022900947.1, read on the forward strand.
GTTTATGGTACATAGTTGCCTCCTCTTTAGAATTTGAGGAAAGGGACTCTGCTTAATGAATCCTTGGATTTCTGCTTATTAAGAAATTTTAATTTTGTTTATTAGTCTGTTTGATAACATCAAAGGAACCCTCAAAGATTCTGTGATAATGATGCGGGGACGACGCCCTCTCCATGACCTACCCTGCATGCGTCATAGATGCCTTCCAGAAACCCAGCACAGAACATCCCAGACTTGATGTCGCTGCCGTACACATATGGCTGCCTACAGATGTCCTTGCTGATGAGCTGTACTCTGGCTTCTCGGAGATTGTTTTGGGATTCCCCTTAGGAAAAAGAAAACAGCTTTAGTTTTTCAGTCAGCATCCTGAGCAAAAGCAAGGAGAACAACTTTTTTTTTCAGTCGTCTCCATTGTAAAATTGTCAATTCAGCAAAAATATAAGCAGTTTTAGAGCAAGAAAATTTAATTAAAATAGGACACATTTAATGACAATGTCCTATCATATTTTTAGAAATATTTAATTAATTAATTTGTTTGTTTGTTTGTTTATCATTGAGACAGGCTCTCACTATGTAGTTGAGGCTGACTGATCAGCCCAGGCTGGTCTCGAACTCACAGTAAACCCCCTCCTCAGCCTCCTGAGTGCTGGGATTACAGGAGTGCACCACCACGTCAGGCTAGAAATACCTTTTTTATCCTCACTGAGTTTATTGGTCCATTTTAGGTACACAGTACAGTTACATTCATCATTGGGATCCTGTACCTTTGCAGGACAGGTCTTGGTTCTCAGTTTTTCACCTTATCCCTGCCCTCCCTTCACTCCCTCCTCCTTTCCTATTTAGAAATACTTTTATGTTCAAGAAAAACATTTGGTCTCTTTGCTGTAGAATCTTTGCCTCTTTACTTTCAAAAAAGGTTATTTTTATGGGTGGCATTGCACTTCTCACGAGGTTCATACTTGTGGTCTCAGGTTGTTCCCATGGACTTTGAATGCTTAGGTAGTCTTCTCTCTTACCTTCATAAAATGAATATCATACCATGTCCATTTATTTTATCCTGTACCCTTCATAGAGAACTTTCAGTTAGATAATGACATTAAATAATGATGCCTTCATCTTTTGCATAAGTTCGGGGCTCCAGATTATAAATCTATTATGACAGGCAGACTCACTCTAAAACTAGGATTGGCAAGCATTCTGGAATTCTTTATGCCAAACCACACACTCGTGAGGAAACCACAGCAGTCTGGTAGGCAGAATTCTAGGATAGCTCTCAAGATTGCTGTGTGATTCCTGTTTCCCCAAGTATGGGTGGGAGCCTGTGAATACGACAGACAGACATCACTCTCCCTATGAGGTTAATGGTTATATGGCAGAGGTGCAGGGATTTTGCAGTAGTAAGATCCATGGTTTAATCAACTCCAACTAATCAAATGGGAGATTACCCAAGTTGGGTGTGGCCAAATGAGGTAAGGCTTTTTCATCAATGGTTTAGAACTTCCCTAAATTTTAAGATGCTTTCTTAATGGCATTTAGGAAGTAAGTGCCATGAGTTCCACAGCTGCAAGAAATGAAATTCTGTCAAAAATTAGTGAGCCCAGAAGACAGAATGGAGCCACAGATGAGCCCACCTTATGGTCAACACTGTGACTGGAGTTTTGTGAGACTCTGAGAAGAGGACACTCCTAAGCTGTCTGAACTTCTCACTCACAGAAACTGAGGTTAACAAGAGAGTATTGTTTTAAGCTGTTAAATCTGTGGTAGTTTATTTATAGAGAACTGTAACAGAAAGCTAATATTTACACCATTTCAAGAATCTCAAGATCACTTGGAGATTTATTTGTGAAGAAGTGTTTGCAAATACATTTTTATAAGCGCCCAGGAAATATTAGCACAAAACTCAACAATATGCTCAGGGATTTTAAAACTGTCCTTCGAATACATTTTTTTTTTTTTTTTACCTATTACATTATCAATCTGGGGCAGGAGGATCATGAGTTCAAGGTCAGCTTGGGCTACACAGTGAGTTCAAGACCAGCTACAACTACTCAGCAAGATTCTGTCTCAAAACAAAACAAAATATTAAAAAAGAACAATCCCAAAGCCAAAAATCATGTCCAGTGCTGAGAAGGGTGTAAATTCAGATGATGGTGTAAATTCTTAACTGTTTCAACAAATTAGTTGGTAAAACACATTCTCAGTTAGAAAAAGCAAAAGCCATAAATTCTGGAAATTTCTGAACTTTTTCTTATATACTGTGGGAGTATTCAGTGACTTCAAAGTTTTGAATTCATCAAAGAATATATTTATATATTTGTTTGTTTCTTTGTTTTGTGGAGAAAGGGTCTCACAATATAGCTCAAGCTGATCTTGAAATAATATGTAGCCCAGGCTGGCCTCAAACTTGCAGCAATCCTCCTGCCTCAGTCTCCCAAGTGCTGGGATTACAGGCATGTATTACATGCCTGGCTCCAAGAATGAGGTTTTTATTTATCAGCGTTCTCTGTTGTTTTCTTATTTTCAATTTCATTCATTTTTACTCTTATTATTTATTGCCACTGTATGCTTTGCTTTTCTGTATTGATTTCTTCAAGTGAGAATTTTGTTACTTATTTGAAATATTTTTTTTCTTTTCTAATGGAAACATTAGCTACCAATTTCTCTTATTATTTTAGCTGCAGCCTGCACACGGGATTTAGTTTTCATTAAGCTCTCCGTAAATTTAAAGATTTTTTCCATGATACTCCTTTTTGATTTATGGTTGAGTTATTTAATTTCTAAGCATTTGAAGATGTTGCTCTTATCTGTTTGTTACTGATTTTTGGTTTGAATCCATTATAATCAGAGTGCCTACTTCATGTGATTTCAATTCTCTCATGCCCATTGTTTTGTATTATGCATCTGAACATGGCTTGTCTTGGGGAGTGACCCATGGGTGCTTGTCGTTGTTTTGCGTTCCAATGTTTGATAAATGCTAACATTTAGAATAGAATCTAAATTCTGTTGCTAGTAACATATCATGGCAGATATATATCTGTATGGTCTTAAAATATTGGCATAAAAAGATTTTCCTACAAAGCCACAAGGAATTTCTGATATTCCTCCCATCATTGTGAAGATGGGCTGCAAGCCCCACCTTAAGGTGTGTCCCTTCACAGAAAGTGTGGACAGAGAGATGTTAGGTTTGCCCTGTTACTGTACTGGAGTTGATGCACAGTGGGTAATATTCCTGTCATTAGCAGTATGACCTTAAAGAAAGCAATGCATATTCAGCATAGACCTAAACCATACAGGGTATCTGAGGAAAATATAGAGGCCGTGATGCTTATTCCTATGTAGTGAAAGAACATTCCTAGTTCCTCAGGAGAGACTAAACATTACATACAGCCTTATTTCTTCTAGCTTGCTGTATGAAATTAAATTACATAAAATTCTATATGTGCATTTTGTCATTTTGAGACAGTCTCCTTTCGTTTCAGGCCCAAAGTTATTTATTTTATTTTATTTTTTTGCTATTGTTACAGGAGAGTACTGATCAGTCCATCCGGATATCCCCGGCTTGCTGTTAGACACTTTTGCCACTATGTGGCGCCAGAATTCCTTCAAAGGAGCCGAAACAGGAAAAGCGGGCCGAGAGATGCAAGGAGTCAGGAACTCGGAGCTCCGAGATGTCCTGTGAACTCCTGGTTTGAGCCCTGACTTCTCGCACCTATTGATTTCTAAATCAGCACGATCAAATGTGTTGGTCGCCTGTCTTTGTTTCTAATTCGGTCAGTCGGAGGCGAATTTCCGTGATTTGCTAAGTCAGAACCCCGAGGAAGCCCGCGGACTGCGCTCGCACCGAGGCCTGGTACCCACCGCCGTAGTACAGCGCCCCGAACCCCGTGATGTACACGGTCGAGTTCGGCCGGAAGGACGCGGAGGCCGCGGGCAGGCAGATGCGGCGCACTTCGTCGGAGAAGGCGACTTTGGAGGCGAGCTGGACTACAGCGACGTCGTACTCCCTTGCCGGGGAGCGGTACCTCTCGTGCACGACGATCCTTTTGACATTTCTTCTCATTAAGGGAGGGCTTATTGTTGTTCCGAAACTAACAGTCCACTGGCGTGGATTCACACTACTGGAAAAATTTAGAAATTAACAGAATATATGAACCGTGCAGAAAATAGGGACCGTCTTAGAAAATGCCATTCTGACAATACTTGGTTGAAATTTAAATATAGTCTGCTTTTAGTATTTTGAGAGTTTAAATATGCATGGCATTTCATGTATCGTATATAGAAGAGCGAAGCACACACGAAGCTATTGTTAGCCTCCCGCAAACACTTACTGAGCATCTATGTGCTGAATATTACCAAAGTGATGTGATAAAGAGGTGGTCAAGACACGAGTTTCCAGCTTATGGGACTATTAGATTCAAGAACACACACACACACACAAATCAAAGCAGATTAGAAAGGAGACCAGTAGTTTAAGCAATAAGGATCATGAATAAAATAAAATAAGGCAACGAATGGAGTACTGAGGATATTTTGGAAAGTTTTTTTTTTTTTTTTTTGTAACACTTCT
>NW_022900947.1:52908075-52934495 GCF_012274545.1 Fukomys damarensis
GTTTTTTTTTTTTTTTTTTGAGCAACACTTCTAGGCTGAGACATGACTGAGGAGGACCCCATATCAGGAAGACCAATCTCCAGGCCTCGGGCCAACGGGCTCAACTTTAGGACCCGGGGGAAGAATACTGAGGTGAGGTGGAGAGGTGGGCAGGGTCAGAGTGTCTTGTAGGACGAGGTTAAGTCTAGAGTTAATGCAAGTGAGAAGGGACCCTACTCCTTGCTCTTGGCCTAAGGCTTATGAAGTCTTATCTATATTTCAAGTCTCACGCAGCTCCTCCTGGACCCTGGACTATCGAAGGTCCAGAGTCGGCGTGGTAAAAGCTGTCTGAAGAGGTTGGCAATCATCTGCCAAAAGATGATGGAGTGCGGCTGACTGCCGGCTTATCTGCCTGCCCAGTGGGTGGGTCATGGTGCGTACAGGAATTGAAAAGATCATTTTGGAATGATGGAGATCGTCTGACTAAGATTTTATTTTACATTTAAAGAAAGTAAGTCCCAGATATTTGTAGCTCGTATTCCTGTCTCACTCTGCTCTTTTCTATGGAGGGCCCACTCTCCCACCAAAGTATCTCTGTTAATAACCAGATGGGTATGCTTAACTGATTAATTAGCTAACATCATTCAGGAAGGATAAACAGAAACAGATGCCACCCATATAGAAACTTCTCAATCCCTTTGCTGCAGAAAAAAACAAAAATGTACGAGCAGCGTTTAGTGTAATTTTGCAATTGTTAATTGTGCTGGGATCATTATTTAAAAATTCTGTCTTCTTATAACCTCTTAGTGTGCAAAATTAATCCAATGAGAAAAGCTAAGTGAAGATGGTTTGAAACAATAATTTTCATATAGCATAAATATATTGATGATTTGGCTTATAAGTCAATTTAATGAATTTTATTGCTGTGAAACTGTTTCTTCATGCCTAGATGAGTTAATATAAATCAAGGTTTTTGAATTGGAAATGTAAAGATCAGACCTGAAATTGTTTTTGCTGAAGTGGGAATTACTATTTTAGAACTTTCAAACAGTGGTCTGATAAAATTTAATACTGCTTGTATTTTATTACCTTTGTATATGACAAGCCTTAAAAAACTACCTTCTTTAGAGGCCCTAAATCAGGATTAAAAATAAGCTTTCTAAACTTTTAACTTGAGCCCAAATCATCAAGATGGAAATTAATGGTGACAGACAAAATACATAGGAATTCAGATTCCCAAATCAGATGTAAAATCTCAAAATGGTGCACCTGGCCTGAAAACAACCCCTAAAAAGAAGATCTTGGAATTTTTGTTGATTATTACTTAAAAAATAAAGAAAGTTGTGATAAATTGTCTTAAGTGGTAATAGACCGAAGTAATATCACTCTCACAGTAGGAAAGGTTAAAAAAATGTGTGTGATCCTCTCATGAATCCAGTGTTTGAAAGATGAGCTTTGGCATCAGAAAGATGTGTGTTTTCAATTCCATCATCTTTCATTATGACTCTGGGCAAGTCTTTTGATTTTTCTTATCCACCTTCCTGAAAAAGGGCTTACCAAACTGGACTTAAGTAGCAGAATGGATGTAAGAACTATGTGAAAACAAATCTTGAGCACCTAACCAAATGCTTGTGTTGCAGTGGAGGTTAGTTGGCAGTGCTAATCATTACAAAAACATCCTCAAGGGATGACAGTATATGCTTGAGGTTTTCAGAAGAGGCAGGCAGGTTCTCTGCCTTGGAATTTCTTTCATCTTTTAGCAGCTGTGCCTATTGGCAAGTTCTTTCCCGATTCTCTAATTCTCTTCCACATAACAGTGTTACAGATCTACTAATACAAATATCATATGTATCAGAGCGTTCTCAGGATAACATTTTTGTCTCCTCAGATTAGAAGATGGATTATCCCCTTTCTTTACCAGCCAAGTTTCTCTAAGATAATTGTATTTTGTCAGTTTCTCTTTAAATGTGTTGTCCAGGATTGAATTCACTGTTGTGGGTAGTATGTGACCTTAAGAGTCAGCTTTTCTCACTGGATACATTTTGTACACTGAAAGATTGTAAGAAGATAGAATTTTAAAATAACATCTTATTTCTTCTGGGATCTACTTATTTCAAATGCACCTTAAATCACAATGTAGTCCTGAGAACAATAGACTCCAAGTGAACTATCTTTTGACAAAATTTTCTAAATAATTTTCACATATTATTGTACATTTTTGTTTTCTCCCATCCAAGTACTAACCAGGCCCCACCCTGCTTAGCTTCTGAGATCAGAAGAGATCGGGCACGTTTAGACCCGTAGACAATTTTTGTTTTCTGTACTATTTTTTTCACTCCATGTATGCTTGCTAACTAATCTTTCACTAATTAATAATTTTATTCTTGCTCATCACTCTGACACGACTAAGGACTTTTTTTTTGGCCCTGGGAATCGAACTCAGAACCTTGAGCTTGCAAGGCAGCCGGTGGAGCCACTGAGCTAACCTCTCGGCCCATTAAGGTCATTTTAAAACTTTCAGTTTTGTTACTCAACACATCCCTTTCCCTTCCACACCTTCTACACCACCTTCCCATTCTGAAGTACGTGCTGCCTAGGACATAAAGAGAGGAGGTGTCTTTGGGAGGCCATGGAAGGTCATTCATACTTCAGCAGACCTTCCTAAGTGTTGCCCTCTGAGTAGAATTGCTTTGTGAATGAGCTACATGTTTCCCTTGCATTCAACTTCTGCTATTTGTCTTTTCCGGAAGCTTCTTATTTAACTTGTCACATATGACATCAATCATACTATCTATCTTTATGAGTTTAATTATTGAAAATTTATTTTAAAGAGGCCCTGATAAATACTAAACATTTGGAGGAGAACCAATATGACAGATCCTCTGGGAGTTGGTGCCATTAAAATTGTATTTTAATAAGTGAAAGAAAATACATGGTTTGAAGATTCTCACTCTTTTAATGTTTGGCCTGAAGAAAGAGAATCTAAGGAATAGCTATTAAGTGGAAAAAGAAATAAAGATATTTGCAGATATAGAACTACTATCATAAAATTGGCTAACTTTGGTGAAGAACCTGTGAGTATTTTGCCCCAAACTATGATTGCCTAAGGGATTGCTGACTTCAGCCTATTCTTTTGAATATTAAGAATCTTTAAGAGATAGAAGGAAGGGAGGAAGGAAGGAAGGGCAAGGGGGAATACAAAGAATGAAGAGGTATTATGTCCATGTACTAACTCCCCATTGTGAATCTATCATTATGTACCGGAAACATACTAATAAGAATAAATTAAAAATATCAATAAACAAGGTAGTACGTTATACAAACAACAGTGAAGTAACAGTGGAAAGCGGTCAAGGGAGTCTCTAAAGAGCACATCAGAAAGACCACCCAGGGCTTGCAGAATACTGAGAAGCTCCCTCAGTTAAGGAGGGAAAGGAACTTAGAGAAGAGGAATAATGCAAGCACAGTAATCCCAAACAACAAAGATAGTTTTGCTGCAAATGAAGTGTAGAATATGCTATGTAGTCAAGAGTGTAAGTGTAAGTGTTATGAAAGCAAGATACTGCTGTCATATCTCTAAGGGTTGGTTCTACAGATAAATACATGTGTCACAAGAAATGTGAAGTAAGTTTTGGTGACACCAAGTAGTCAAAGCCAACTCTGCTTCTCAGTTACATAGCACAGAAAAAAAATCAATATATATGCTTATTTTCATTTCAGGATACAACAAATGCAATTAGTCTAAAACTCTGCATTCAAGGCAATGTTCCAACAATCCACATATTTCAAAATAAAAGAAATAAATATTTGACATGGCTGTAAGAAATAAAATGTTAGCAAAAATAAACATCTAAAGAGAATATTAAGAATGTACAGTCTTAATATGTATATATTCTACAAAGTATTAAGTGCCCCAACATAGATTTATACACTTAGATATAAAAAGTATGGTAACCAATCAGATTTCCTAATACACTGAGGTTCAGTAATTTGTCCAAGTTATAGATGACCCAACTCTGCAGCTGACTAGGGTATGTTTTGCTGCAAAATCCTCTTGCCATCTATTTTGCTGAGACACCCAAGAAGGCTTGTTATCACCATGATAATTAGTATTGAGGAAAGCTCATAGGGTTAATCTACTTAGGAATCAAAAAATTAAAAACATCAGTGATAAAAGATTGGACTGGTTATCTTGAAAAATAAAACTAAAAATTGCTATAAAACCAGACATTTCATCTTATAGTTCATAAAATTTATGTTGCATAACTGCTCGTGAGGAATAAAGATTAGTCATGTTAGCTGTTTAGTAGTAGAATATGCTGTTCTTTATCTCATGGTTGTCTTGTGGCTCTGTTTTCGAGGATCTCTCTTAATCCTTTAATGTTTAAAGGGAACTCTTATGAATGAAGGCTCTGTCTTTATCATCTGGTCATTGCTTGTTTTTGTTGTGAACTTTTCTAATTTGAAAAAGTTTTCATATCTCAATGCTATACATTTGCTTTGATCAGTTCTCTGTTACAACAATTGCCAAATTCATGTGTCCACTGAAGGCATTGGTTCCACTTTGCAATTAGCGTGATTGTTTATCATTAGCATGAGACTGGCCAATGTCTTTGGCAGAAACAGACACTAGTGTTAGGTGGAGAGTGCTGTTTGACAAGGAACTAATTCCAAGTGCCATTAGAATATAGTTTGTGCTAAATTGACTTCTGCTTTCTTACAGTTTTCTTCATTTAAAACTACAAGGACTTGGTTGATCAATAGTAGGATGATGATTGCTACTTCTGTGATTCCTGACTTTTCCAAACAGGTATGCAAGTGTAACATTATTTTAGAAAAAAATCTGAACTTTGAAAGATTTTACTTCAGTAATACTTGGGACATTGACTATCCTGCAGAGTTTGATAAAACTTTGACCTTTTTAGAAGCAAAGGGGTCCTACTTAGGCTTTAAACCTTACTTTTTAAAGCAGTGAGCCGCGGTGATGAGCCAGGTGTTACTAATCAAGGTGGCCCCACACTGATGGATGTTATTGCGCTGAAGGGAAGCTTGCCAAGGCCAGGCACCCTTGGGTGCAAGTTCTCCAGACATTATTCTGTTGACTGTTAGTGGTACAGCTCGTTTACCGCAACCTGAAAGAGATGAGATTATTAAGTCATAGGAAACAAACATCTCACACTCGATACAGAGAACTTGATAGAGTACTGTAATACAGTATTTAAGGCTACTATTGTATAAGCATCACTCCATCCTGTCCACTTTCTGTGATCCCAGGTGCACGACTCTTCTTGTAGTAAACCTTTGTAGAAGCGGGCACCTATTGCTCACTGAAGCGTTGTTACACTGCAAGGATTGACACCCTACTAATTAACCCAGTGGACTTGCCTTGTCAACTATCTATTTACCCTGGGAGCTCCCAGGAGGACTACTGTTTCCCAGTGTTAGGTGATCCAAAGGTGTTACCTTGACAGGAAGTCCTTACTAGAGGAGCAACTTCCACTGGCCATACATGTAATTGCCTGTTTGTTGAAAACCTACTCTCCTTTTCTGAATGACTGCTTTCCTCTAAGATGTGCATGGATTATTGTAGCGCAACTATTTTCTCACTCTTCAGGATGAAAGTTTCTAAGATTTCAAGTAAACACTATGTGACTAAACATGTATTTTATCATATGCATCAAATTTAGGATTCCTGCTAAGAATTAAACCTATTTATAGCACAATATGCACTAAGAAATGGTAGATTTATTTCTTGCTCCAACTAAGTATAAAAAAGAAAATGTATTTTACTGGTAGATTACACTCCCCACATGGTGTGGCCAGCTGTTTTAAAAAGCTTATTGCTCTCAGTTTAGAATACTACTTTTCCTCATCTGAAGGAATAGCGTATTTTCATTTCTCATCTTGATTCTAGTCTTTCCCATCTAATTCATTCTCCACATTGGAACCTGAGTGACCTTTTTGAAATGTCCAAACCTTTCAGACATTTCATTGTCCTCCTGATAAAGTAATAAAGTTTCCCTGTGGTTCTGGTCCTTGATCACTATTCATCACAGTGCTTTCCCACTGCTCCCAGTACTGCATATTCCAGTTGTGCTGACACTTTGTCAATTACGAGATGACTACATTCTGATTGCCTTGAAGATGTTTTTTATAAACTATTTCCCATGCCCAGGCACTCAGTGCTGGTCACTTGCCTTATGGCCTCACCTCTGTTTTGTTTCCAGGATCATGTGCTGACTCTACAGGACCAGGCTACCTAAATTTCTCCCCACCCCCTTTTTTTTGAAGTAACAGCTTTATTGAACTAAGATTTGTATAGTATACAATTTGCAAACTTGAAGTGTATGATTCAGTAGATCTTAGCATATTGACAGAGGTGTACAACCATGGCCACAATCAAATTCAGATCATTTTTGTTATCTCATAGCAAAATATTCTAACCATTATCTATCATCTCCCAACGACTTCTCCCAAAATCTAGGCAACCACTGAGCTCCTCTGTATCTTCATAGATTTTCCTATTCTGGGAATTTACATTTTTTATTTAAAAATAGATCACACTTATAGCAACAATAAAGAGCTTGACATATCCAAAGAAATAGAAATCTTGCAAAGTGAGCTCTCACACTGCATTGGACAGCAGAAACACATTTAAGTTACAATAACTCTCTCTTTCTCTCTCTCTCTCTCTTCTCTTGCTCCCTATTGTCCATCTTTTATTTCATGCTTTATTTATATATTAACTTTTTTATATAAGGGAAGCCATGTGATGTTCAGGCTTTTGTGTCTGATTTCCTTCACTTAACATTATGGTATCTTATTGACTCTCATAGCAGTATATACTTTATCTGCTAAAGCATTTATCACACTATTGTAGTATGTCTTTCCCTATCTTTGAATTATAATTTTGAACACAATCCAATCTTATTCACAACGATACCACCAGATCCTGACATCTGGTACTTGGTGGATATTAAGTGATATTTGTTGAATGAATAAATGACAAATACATAAAAAGCACTAGTGAAATTCTTTGCCATTTTCTTTCAAAATTAAGGCCGAAGTAAATTGAAGTGGGTTAGTGATGCCACCATCAGCTATGAATATGAGACCATTAAATAAGTTTTGAATAGCAAGTTTTTTAAGATTTATAATTTTAATAAAAATTTATTTATTTATTATTTATTTATTTATTTATTTTTGTTTTTTGAGACAGGGTCTCACTATGTAGTTGAGACTGACCTGGAACTCACTATGTAGCCCAGGCTGGTCTCAAACTCACAGCGTTCTTCCTGTCTCAGCCTCCTGAGTGCTGGAATTACAGGCATGTGTTACCACACCTGGCTTATTAATAAAAGAAATGTTCAGTCCATGGTGATGATATCATTAAATAAATGAACAAACTAAGGGATTAATAAAAAATGGATACTTAAATAACTTCAACATATCTCCTCACAAAAAGTTACCAAGTAATTTTGCAGGAATGAAATATGGCAGATTCAATGACAATCAAGTAATCAAAATGAATATCATCACCAATGGGACAAAATGAAATAAGCTGTCAATTTCCATACCAGAAATGCAAAACCCAAACTAAAGGGTATTTCATAGTGTAGTAGGCCTATAGTTGAAGTGTCTAGGTCCCGTAAAGTAAAGGAGAAAGAGAAGATGTTGAAGACTGAAGAAGCTAGGAATCTTGAACAATTCTTTGCAATGTATGACTCTGGAACTAGATCATATTTTTCTACGGATATTATTAGAAAAAGTGAGAAACTTGAATTATGTCTATATATTGGACATACTATCTAAAAAGTCATGCTTCTAATAATATCTTCATTTAGGTGTTACTCATTATGCATTAGTATTAATTTTCTGATGATGGTTATAATGTAGTCATATAAAACAATGTCCCTTTTGTGGTTATATACAATTTAAGATTCAGGAGTGATAGGAAGGATATAATTCACATGATTTATTCTCAGAGAAAAAGATCTTGTGATATACTTTCAAGTTTTTATAAATTTAATGTTAGCTCCCAAATAAATAAAAGACCCCCCCAAAAAAAGATCTTCTGAGCCCCATGTGAGAAAGTGAACAAATTATTTAACATAAATTTCAGGAGTTATCCTGATAGCTTAAAAAATTATCGATGTATCTCTGAGTGCTATCTTTATAAATTTTTTAAAAAGTTTGAATAGCAAATCTTAAATAACAGAGTTTATCACTGTCTCGTTATCATTTTCTAATTATCCTATTTCTTTTCAGAAAGCACATTACATTAAATCTTTAAAAATTTAGAAAAACAAGTCCACTTGTTCCAAACCAGAAGTATATACTTTGTACAAATTTCTCCAGAATTATCACAATGTTAAATTTTTTTTTAAACATAAATTTTAAAACTCAGTCTTAGATTTAGGAATACAGAATTGCTATCTATTGTTCAATTATTGCTCCTTTTCAAGAAAATATGGCCCATATTGGCTCATACTTGGAGATATCTTTGCTGCTATGGAAATCGAAGTAATTTATGTAAGCTAACTTACATGCTTGGAAAATTAGCTTTCCTGTTGATGAGCTCATTGCTGAAAAACAAAATAAAATAAAGAATGATAATCTGATATTCTCTTCCTTGGTCCCAATGACCAAGAATTATCAGAGCACACTGTCCATATCTGGATTCTAGACAATGTAGATGAGTCAGGAGAACAGCCATCTAACAGAACAACAAATTGTAGGTTTTGCAGAGATTGATAGGCAACCTCTAACAAGGTGGCTAATGTCTGAAACAGCAGGACACAAAACTGTGGAGGTTAAAATCCACAGATACTTTCAATTAATACAAAACTGTGTTTTCCCAACAGTGCAGTTTCGGGAAAGTCTCTTTGAATTCCACTGCAGGTGAGGGGGAAAGGGGAGTACTAGTTGGGCCCTGGCCTCAAAGGCAGGCTCAGCCAGAACAGGTCCCCTTTTGTCTCTTTTGTTACTTAACATTTCACATAAGCCTTTTTTTTCTTTTGTGAAGGTGAAGCAGGATTTAAAAAGGAGGAAAAACAGGTTTCTCCAACCTAATACCTAAGCTGTTGTGCTTGTTCTAATACAGATAAAATCAGGAACTTTGTCCTTGTAAGTAAAATTTTATAATCTCCTATTCTCTTAACATCCTGTTTTTACCTCACCAGGGCCACTGGGTTATGTGAAATTGCAAAACTGTTCCTTCCTTCTTTTGTTCCCTTTCTCATTTGAAAAAGATCTCCCTACTTCCTATTATCTATCCTTTATTTTTCTCTACTTGTGCAATGTGATTTTAGCTTTGCTTTAACACACTGTATCTAGTGAAGATCCTGCCTCACAGTTATTTGTCAAAACAAAACATAGCTTCTTGATAAACTACGGATTAATCTTAAACTACCGGGTTATGTATAGGCTTGACCTAGAATCTCTATTGTCTTAAATTTCTATTTTTTTTTTAATTCAAAGATTACATATTTCCGTAGAACAATATTTTTGCATGTTTAAGAATTGCCTTAAAGATGCTACTTTATGGGCCTTTCCCAAACACTAGTAAACACCATATATTTGAAAATAACTAACATTTTAAGGTTAGTTTAGTCTACTACTAGTCCCTCATACTAATGGCATCAGGTTTCTGAAGCATACACACAATTTAATAGTTTCACACTAATCATGTAACCACTCTATCCACACAATATTTTTGTATATTTGCATGATAATTTTGTGATTTCAGGAAGCATAAACATTATCACTGCATTTTACAGATGTGAAAATGAGCAAAAAAGTATGGGCCAATTTTGAGCTCCTGTGGTAATGTAGTGGAATTACAATTAGGTCCCTCTTAAATTAAGTTTTCCATCAGTTCATCCAATCTTTTGATCTAGTACAGTTGCTAAATTAAGAGAACTCATAAACTCATCCCACAAGATACAAGACCAGGCAACCCATGACTATTGCATGCTTCATTTCTAGTTTCTGATAGCTCAGGCTTTTAAATGCCTGACAGATTTACTCATTATTGGTAGTTATATACAGCATATCATGTAACTTATCGAAATGGCCACTATTTCACAAGATTAATTCATGTGTCTCACCACCTCACAAAGAAGGTGGATTAAGCAGTTGACAGGTCCCTCCCTCCTGTCTACAACTTTACTCCTGGAGTAGCTGACTCTTTGTCACATGAGCAAACTTCTGTCTGTTTCATGATCTCGGAACCTCACTTCCTGGTGAAGTTTCCTTGTGAAGAGTCAGCTAGATCCTTGGCAGGCTGGGCATCCTGTTTGATGCTTGCTGTAAATCACTTGCTTGACTGTCTTCCATCTGGTATGTGTTGGATTTGTAGAGGAACTGTGTACTTGTCCACTTACTGGAGGGAGATGCTGAGGAAGCAGTTTAGCATACGAGGGTAAACAAGTTTCTGTCTAGCTGATTCCTCAGAATTGCTAACACGCTGATGTAAGGGGTGGATTTCCAAGAGACTAATATCATACACAGAATTTATAAAATGTGTTTAAGCACAGAGCCCCTTTTAAATAAAGCCTAACAAGAAATTAGAGATCTAAGCTCCTTTTATTAGATTCCCTAAACTTTTGCTTGATCATTACATCTACGAAGTTCAATTTTCCTATTTCATTGGAACACAGAAATTTAATCATACACTGCCTGTAAAAAGCATAGTGATGGGCCCTTATAAACAATTCTCCTCCATTTAGGCAAGTGATGGTAGTGGAATGAGCTAAGGAAACTCAGAAGAGATGAGTGGATTGACGGATAAATGGTTCCAGGGATATTTTTCCTAGTTTAGTGATTTTTAAAGCATTATTTATCTGATTGCTTACCATTTCCTCATAGGAAAGAAGCTAACAAAAATGTCATAGCATAGCCATGTATATATACAAATCTATCCTTTGTGTATGTGTGTGAGTGTGTGTGGGGTATTAGAGATTAAACTTGAACCCAGGACCTTGAACATGCTAGGCAAGCACTCTACAAGTGAGCTGAATCTCCAGCCCTTTTTATGTCGAGGCAAGGTCTCACTTCATTGCCTATGCAGATTTTTAACTTGCTACCTTCCTGCCTCAGCCCCCTAGGTGGCTAGAATGGTAGTCCTGTACCACCACAGCCAGCCAGGCCATACTTTGTGAAGGCAACAAATAAGGTGTTTTTTTCAGAAAGTCTCATTCTGCAATTCAGATATTGCTCAATCCTTGATATTTCTACTTCTTAATCATGGAGGAAGTGGCTGGGTCAGATTAACCCTCCATTGGTAATAAAAGCTTGTCCTTTTTTGGGATGAATGCCAATCAACTACTTTCAGATAAATCACTTGACATATCAGACATGTTCTCATTACAGAACAGTAAAACCTAGAACTATCACTTTTTTAAGTTTAACTTTTCCATGAATTCTGTTCATCCTTTTTAATTTTTGTGGTGCTGAAATTCTAACTCAGGTTCTTCTGCATGGTAGGCAAGTGTTCAACCAAATCCTCCTACAGCTCCAGCCCTCTTCTATGACAGGTGAATTTGTGATTGCACAAAATGTGGACTTAATAGAGAACTTCACATCCTATAGAAAGGCACCTACTTACCATTAACTTGAACCGATGAAACATTTATTGGCAGGGCTCTTTTATTCCTTATCTGCCGATTTAAGATGCTATGAATTTCTTTCTCTCTTACTGTCCGCTGCCCAGTGGATGGGAACTGGAATACCATGATGAGGTCTGCTGTCACACTATCTCCCTCTGGACTGTCACACACAAGAGAAAGGTACATAGTCAGAGAATGCTCCTGGGATCGTCCTGTGTGCTTTCTTATACTTCCCTGATTTGTGACTCAACTGCTGAGAATGCCAGGAGTTAATACTCCCATTTGTACATTCTTCTATATGACATTGACTGACTTAAGACCATTTCACAGTTCCCTTGTCCAGCCCTTGTATGTTTTGAGTGCAGTTTTCCCACTAATGTGAAGGCTTGTTGCAGAATTTAAGACTCAGGCATAAAAAGTAATTATCAAAATCAAAATCTTTGAGGATTGAAAGAAACCACTACGTTCTCTTAGGCCAATCAGTTACATATTTGATACCTAGAGTCAGCTTTACAGGGCCCATGACAGGTGATCCTCCAACCCGGCACCACCATTAAAATGATGGAAATGTCCTTCCTTGTGGAGGCTGGCTTCTCTTTGGTCAGGCCTGATTTTATGAATTCTTTATTTTGAATTGAAATATGTCTCCCTTTATCTTCCATAATATAAGTCTTGAGTCTGCCAGTTGGGGACGTACATAAAACATCAATTCCCTCTTCCACATAAAATACTTAAGGAAAGCAATAATATATAGTCTTGCAGTCTGCTTGAGATTAAACATGCCCAGTTTCTTAAATTTTTAATATAAACAGGTTCAACTTCCTCTACCTGTGGAACTGAATTTTTACATACTTTTAAAATAGAAAAATTGTTATCAGAGGTGCATATAAAATTTAAATTAATATGCGTTCATCTGCCATGCCTTCTATTTTTATACAATAAAATATATATGGTAATTAATTTTTTTTAGCTACACAAGCAAATCATGCCAATTCTGAAACATTTTAGCAATTGTGATTCATTTAGGCTCTGGACTATGACAATATACATAATTATAATTTTATGTCAAATTGGCAAACAGGTAACTGTCCTTAGTCACAGTAATTAACCCTATTCATCAGATAGATTTTCTCTGGACCTCTATAAAAATTACATAATGATAAGATCTATAAATCCAAAGGAATTCTTAAAATTATGATGAGTTGAAATGCTATGGCAAATCAGAATTTGAAAAAGAAGCCATGAAATCTAGAAAGTTCCAGCATTCATATGCTTTTAAACTGCCTAAATAATCCTAATAATATTAGAAAATTCTGAAGTCACTAATGTTTACTTATCAGGAAACATGTGAAGAAACTAAATTCTAAGTAAGTCTGCCAAGAAGGCAGTAATAGACTGCTGGTAAGAAAAGTAGTTATTTCCTTCAAACAAACCCATGTCTGAACCTAGTCTTTTTCTTCAAGAAGATGAGTTCAGGTCCATACAGGTTCATATGTTTGTGTCTGTGACACGCATGCTGTGCTATGTGATTTTCAAAATAACACAACTGAAACCTCTGAGCAACTACTGCCACTGATGTGAATCTCCCCCTTCACCACAACAAAAGGAATACTTATTCGCAGTAGCATAGAGGAGTGTCTTTTTGTCTGGGCATGCCTCTTGTCAACAGGGCTTCAGAATATGTAAAACTTATGATCGCATTTTGTAGCCAGTTTTTCCTTCTTCGTACTTTTGAAATGACTTAGCTCAAGAAGCATACAATTTTGTGAGTGCTGCTGGGTTTTCCTAAGGATGTGGCAGATTCTAGGCCTTACTGTCAGTTGACAGTTAGTTGCGGTTATGCGACATTGTGTCACTGTCCCTAGGGGAGCTCCATGGATCACTTTCCCTCATTCTCAAATCACTAAATATTTTTTCAAAAATAAAAAGTGATGGTCAGCCCTGTATCTGGAGACTGTTGTGGAGAAAATATTTATGAGAAATCCTAGACAAGAGCCTACTCCGGAAAGATGCACAATCTGTAAGGGTCCCTTTGTCTGTCCGTTGCCCTTCGTGCCTTCAGGCTCATGACCACACCTCTGCCCAAGCATACGTACATCAGTCTCACTACTTGGTTCTTGACATAGTGCTTGTTTAAGGCTGAATCAATAAATATCTCATCCACCTGTTGTTACAAAAAGAAAGAAACTATGTGTTAATAAGGTGTTTTATAATAGGACTATATTGTTGGATAAATGTTAAAGCAATAGGAAATATTTTCAAAGAAGCAATATCATTTGTATCAGTGATTCTTAACCTTCACGGGAGGACAGAATTATTTGCTAAATTAAAAATAAATTACACATCCTGTGGCTTCTGTCCCAGAATTTTGGTTTCAATTAATTTGGTGAGGACCAAGTCAGGCGTATTTTAAAATTCCAGGGTCTGGGGCAGGTATTTGGAGTCGAAGATATCATCTGAAAATTTTGTGGCATGAGGCTTTGAGAAATGGTGAGGAGAAGCCTAACTCCATCCCAGGCTTGATCAGCTTCTTCTGCTCATGAATTGGGCAACCTTGGAAAAGGTACTGAACAGATTTGAGCCTCAATTTCCTGACACATAAGACAAAGATCCTGATATGTTACTCAAAGGCTAGAAGGACTAGACACATACAGCATAAAGAGATGAGTATGTGTTTGTAGGCACCTGCTGGTGTCTCTAGCTCTCCTATTGGCATGGCAGTCTTAGCTTTCTCTTAGGGTCTTTAAAGGAGCTCTGAGGCACAGGAAGAGGGATTAGGGATTTAGAAGAGAGAAAGATTTTTAAATTGTTGTGGATTGTGTACTTTACAGTAAATCACAAAGGAAGAAAGAGTGAGGTGATGTTGGAATATCAAATTGAAGTGGTGTTAACTCAGATTAGGAGGACCAGGAAGAAGAAGAAGAGGGAATAACTGCTTTTGGGCTTCTGTGTACTTTGAACTGTCAGACACAGCTCAGGATCCATTACACTCAGAGTTTCTTTAAAGTATCCCCTCATATCTGCTTGGTGGAAATAGTGTTGTTAGAGTGCAGGCTTGGCAGTTCCTGTTGGGAGTGTAGATGAGCTGAATGTGAAAAGCAAATAAATCCTGAAGGAAGGAGAGGAAAACCTACTCTTCTTTGAAGCACACACATGCACGTGCACACACACACACACACACACACACCCCACACACCCACAGAGGGAAGGCTGTCTGTGGCCAAGCAAAAAGCTATGACATCTTTAGCTCCATCAGGAAGTCATGTATCTTCATTAGGAACCAAAATAAATGTTATCTAGTTTAATCCTCATGAATACTCTATAAATAAGAATTGTTTTGATTCCTGTTTTACTAAAAGTGGAAACTGAGACTCAGAGAGACATTTTGTGAACTTGAGGCTTCATGCAGATAATAATCAACTGACTTAAACACAGACCTGCTACTCTCTGCTCCCAGCCTCTCTACTCAGTCACACTGAGTCACACTGTCTGATTGTTAATATGATACAAATTTATTTACTTTTCTTTCCTTGAAAACATAGAAATAAATTTTCAGATAAATAGTTCATTGACTTGGGGATAACCTAGTATATTATAAAGATATACATATGGTAATAGCCACAAACAGAAGACCTGAGGCAACATTTGAAAAATAAATAAATTGTTAGTATCCAAAATGTATTTTCATTTGTACTTAAATAAGGAAATCAAATTTGATGATTTGAGTTTATTTGCTAGAAAGGAAACTATTTTGTAAGACATGTTTTTTCCAAGTGTATTATTGTTGTAATGATTTCTTGTCACCCACAACCAGTACTATTTGTATCTAGAAGGGAAATCTAAAAAGAAAGGGAAGCAAAAGGAAAGGGGGGAAAGGTGATCAGCTTTATAAAGAAGAAAAGGAAACAGCAACTGGCTATATGAAGAAGTCTGGTTTGTAATTAGTTTCGGGGTAAGATCCACCTACACTGGCAGTTTGTAACTTGTTGATGAAGGGATAGGATTAAAGTTTTGATTCTATGGAGGACAGTGTATATCTAGCATTATGCCTGCTGAGAAGAGTGGCTGAACCCAGCCTTGATTTCATCTTCAAAAGGCTGGGTTCTCTGGGAAGATAGGAGCTAAAAGAAGAACACAGTAGAATCTGTCTGATCATGATAATTGAGAATTATATTATTTTTAAATCATATGCCAATACCTCTCTCTAAATCAACCTCATTAATTAAGTCTTTGATGAAGCTTAATTAGGTGTCTTCAGGCAGTCCTTGGGGACACTTTGATAAAGTAAATATAGGGACTGATAAAAAGGGTCCTGTGCTCATGAATAAGCACTATGGGGAAAACTGAAGAAAACGTGAATATCAGATATTTCTGAACGGAGTTTATGTATAAATGAGCTTTCTTGAAACCCAGAAATTGTGTTTCTTGGAATATTAAGGTTTACATCATTGAACATTATTTTTCTGTCATTTTAATGGCATCCCAAGTTCCCAACAGTTCTGGAGAAGGATTTTTTAAAAATCATTTATTTATTTATTTATTTATTTATTTATTTATTTATTTATTTATTTATTTATTTATTTAGATACCAGGGATCAAACTCAAGACCTTGTGCTTGCAAGTCAGGCGGCCACCACCAAGCTAAATTCTTGGCCCAAGAATGCTTTTTTTTTTTTTTTTTTAAATTCAAATCTGTAAATTTACAGTTTGCTGTAGATTTATTTTTATTTGCATTAACCTAAGAGGACTAGTGATGTATACATCTATCTTACCTCTCACTTTGGGGTATTTGTAGAGCTTTACATTTGGAGTTAGTTTCCTTACATTGAACAAAGGATGTCTTCTCAGGGCAGTCCCTCTCTGCTGGATGATTTTGGAATGCTGAAAAGTGAACTGGACTGAGATCAAACTCTAAGAAGGCAATTAAGGATTAGCTGGACATTTAATGAAATAGTTAAGCGGGGGCTGACAACTCATAGACAGAGCCCAGCCATCAGCTCTCTTTCTCTACCAGTTGTCTGCACATGTTGCTGCCTTTCCTCTCAGCTGGTTTCCACTGGCTTCTTTTATAACAGTCTCCCTATTCCTATCTTTGCTGTTTCCAAGCTGAGGCTGCAAATTTCTGATTCCTATACTATTGATGACCGGCAGATGGAATAGGAAAGCTCTGGCTTCCACTCTAACACCAGAGGAGCTCCTTGAGAAGTGACAAATCCAAAACATGCCATGAAAACTTTAGATCGAGTTGCTTACTCTTAATTTTAATGAAGGTGCCACACTAAGAACGGTGCAGAAGACACTTTCTAAAGGTGACCATTGTCCTTACCTTGGCCTTCTCTGATGTGACATTGCTACAAGGCTAGAACTCAGGATAGAAACAGAGTGCAGTCAAATCGCACTGGAGCCTCTGTTCACAACCTCTGCTCCTGGCCTGCCTGCTAAGTCTTCTGCACTATACAGCACTGTGTGGACCCAGCCCACATGTGACCCTTTGCAAGTGATTCCTCTATTCTGTGATACCCTCTGCTCCCCTGTTCTACTACTTCCGTTTTTCTGAGTCACAATTATCTTTCATGATCAATTGCACACACCACCTCATAATAATTCTATGTCCTCAGATTAACCTATCCTCCTTGGTCTGAGTTTTTAAATCCTTCTTACATCTTCTATTCCTTAGCATAGTTATTTATGTAGATACCATGTTTCCTTTCGAAACTTCAAAGCCTTTGAGTCTAGGCTCCAGCATGATTCTTGGCATGTAATAGGAAGCATATTTTTGTTCAGGGAATGAATAAATGAAAGAAAATGAAGATGTATTTATCAGAAAGCCTCACATTTGACAGGAAATTTTTACAATAGTTTAAAAGATATTTGGTATAAATACTGGTAGAGCAAAAAAGAAAATTGCATGTGAGTTATTCAAAGGGAGTTTTCTCTTCTTGTGGCCACTTTCAGGAGTTTGTTTCCTTGTGCAAAGCTCCCATGTCATGAGGATACAATCTTCCTATGAACAAGAATAATTATCACCATTGTTTGCCAGCTCTACACCAAATATGAACTCCCTTGTCTTTGAGCTCATTTGCTTTTCACATCACCATCTGTAGTGAATGCTATTATTATCCACATTACATGGATGAGGAAGTGACTTGCCCAACTTGACAGCAGTGAGGTGTAGACCCAGGACAGTAATCCAACTCCAGAGCCTCTTGACGTCCACTTGTTGGTTGCTGACCTCAGGGTGAGCACACAGGGAAGCCCTCTTCAAGAGCCCCTGCCCACTGCCAGGCAGTAAGAGCTGCCTAAGAGGACAAGAAACTGCAAAGCCAGATCCAAAAATAAGGGCATCATCTTAGTGACCTTTATTGCAATTTGCTACAGTTGTCATTAAATCTCTTTAAAATTCTAGTTACGTTTGATTGAAGAAGTTGGAGGTAAATTGCTCTGTCAAGCCTGAATAGAGAATGGCCAGCCTGAACCCTGAGTACCGAGTGCAGACTGGTCTAACTGCCAAAGCTCTGAGCCCAGAGCTGTATCTGCTGGTGAGAGGAGTTGGATGTGGTGTCATATGAGGTCTGGGGGTAGGATGCCATGGAAGTGTGATTTTTCAGATTACCGTGACCCAGGAGGTAATGCACTTGGCAAATAGGGTGTGACTTTATGCAATGTTGTTTATTAGTCATTTTCTTTTATTGCTCTTGTCCTTCTTCAAAGTCTCCTTGTGGAACGGCTGAAGGAAACACCCATCTGAGACCAACTTACAGCAGTTGTCAATATATTGGGAAACCTTATATTGAGATCGGGAGACAGGTCAATTAGAGAATTAAAAAGTTTGTAATTAAAGATTATAAAATATTATTTCAGTGTGCCACAAAATCTAGATCTGCAAATTGCCTTATAAAAAGAAAGAAAAACATCTAACTTGGATTTATTTAAGTTGTACGGAAGATACTTAAAAGCAGATTACTGCAGGAAAGTCATCTTTCAGAAGAAATTCATGGCCTTTTTGGGTTTGTTGCTCTTCAATCTATAAATATGATTATTCTATCTAAAGTGGTCGTGCACACACACAAACACACACACATACACACATGTGCACTCACAGAGATGGAGGGACAGAGAGAGAGAGAGATAGAGGGAGAGATTTCTCTCAGCCCCTCCAATAGACCCATACCATCTAGGGTGGTGCTGCATTTTCTGAGTGATGAATGATAGTCTAAATTATCTAGTAGATCAAAGACTGCTATATTTACACATTTTTCAAAAAGTTTAGAGGTGGATCATATCGGTTCCTTTCTCCAAAAACTTCCCTCAAAAAGCGCATTCATCCACATCTTGCCTCCACCTATAGCTTGTTTATGCTGAATAAACACACAAACACAACCAGTTGTTTCTTTGCTCTCTGTTGTGCTTGCTTCTGCTGCTGCCTTCACCAGCAAAAGCTGGTATCAGGAAATGAGGATACGGAGCTCCTTACATAACAAGTAAATCCAGTGTATCGCTTAAGAAAAAGTGATCTATGGATTGAAAATCTTTTGGATTTAAAAAAATTGTGTAAGAGAAGAATTCATACAGGCTTTATCTCAGCTGAGTGTCTTAGTGACCAGTAGAAAGACTGGTGTGTGAAATAGGAAGAAAAGGGCTAAAGGTGTAGGGAAAGTGGGAAGGGTAAGGGAAAGGGAATAAGGGAAAAGAAAAAAAATATGAGAAAATGAAAAAATGGAAATAAAGTGTTTGTAAATGGGGAGGGGAGGAGGGGGTGAAGGGAGGGCAGGGACAAGGGGAAAAAATGAGAACCAAGACCTGTCATGTGAAGGTACAGGATCCCAGTAATGAATTTAACTGTTCTGTATACCTAAAATGTACCAATAAACTCAATACAAAAAATAGAAAGACTGGTGAAAGAGAATGTGGCAGGAGCTACCCAGGTGGCTTTGAAACTCTCTGCTGTCATTCCAACTGGGAACCTTAACTTATGAAGCTCAGTTTTCTTCTCTGCAAAATGCAGATAATAGGACCTCCTTGGTAGTGACATATTGCAGACTAGACATGAAATATACGACACTTCACCTTTATTGAACACTTTGAAGGCAGGGACGGGATATGCATGCACCATGCTTTGTAGTCATGCCTAATCTTCGATTACAGAATGATCACATCTCTGAGCTATTACTGAAGGACTCAACCACTTTCTAGAGCCTATTAGTCCAGACTCTGAACATGATACTTTCTGCTAATCTGTTTATTATTTTTTTCTCCAAGCTTTGAAATTAAATCTTTTCTACAAATACAGCTATAACCCAACTCCATGCACCAGACACCGTTCATTTCTTTCCTGTGCAGTTCCAAATTGCAAGTCACTTTCAACATCTGTGCTAAATTGAAGCTCACCTTCACCCAGTTGTTTTTTTCCCAGTAGAAGTTCTTGCTGCAGGGTCCATCAGAGAGAAATCTCCCACCTATGCCATTTAACTGAGTGTCCTGCTGCTAGACAGGGCAACTCGGTTCACAAACACTTTATATGCAAACAATTTGGTTCATAAACAGAAGCATTTGGCCTTTACATCGGGTGACAAACATGACTGTGGCCACCGTTCCCACACAAAGACAAGCATAGCCATCTTTTCCAAAATCGTAAAACTGATTAAGTTTGTGAACTGAGGCACCACTACTTACCTTTCTTCATTTTTTTCTGTTCCTAGGTTCTTTGTCTATACAACTCTAAATGCATAACCTCAATGATATTTTGAGGATAAGTTTGGGCCCTGTTTCTGGTATTCCTGTGAAGATAAAATTGCTTGGACATAAAAGCAGGTATTTTTTGGCGGGGTAGGAGGAGGAGGAGAAAATCCAGTGTAAATTCCAGCTGTTGCCATTGTTAATGCTGATTGGGGGTTGCCATCTCATGTTAACAGAATAATAAAAAGAAAATAATGTATTGGGAATATGTACTTTTCTAGGTATTTGGGGAGATGGCAAATGGAAATAAAACCATATGCACGATTCTTTGGATGACAAGTACCATGGAGGATGGCAGTTTATTAAGAATATGGACTCTCAAATCAAAACACATACTTTAACAACCTTACTGTATCATTGACCAACTGTTGCCTTGAGCAAATTAACTTTTCTATACCTTGATTTAGGGACAGTGGTGGTAGCGCCTTCATAAGGTTGTTGTTAAAGATTAGCTAAGATAATGCAAATATGGCTCTCAGTCGGGTGCATGGCTTTGACATATGGTTAATTGTTACTATTATTATGGATTACACATTTATAATTGTCACATATGTAATAATCCTATGATTTTAAATATTTTTTTTATTTCTGAAATTTATTCTCCAATTGAAATACTTCCTCAAGTCAGCGTGACTCAAACTCATAAAATCTGAATAATAAACTAAAGCCATCTACCCTTTTGGCAATCTCAATTTAAAATGATTCTGTTGATGCATTTTTGACCTTATAATGATATGAATGCCACACATATGGGTACTTTTATTTTTGAATTTTGTTCTTTTCCTGGGGTAGCACTATGCTATATGATGCTCTTGCAATCCTAAATGATGACATTCTACACTGTACTTTTAGCACTATTTGATTCCAGATATTCAATAAATTTTATGAGCTATGTAATACTTTATTATAAAAGAAGCTTCAGGTTAGATGAATTTGCCCCACTGTAGGCTAATGTAAACTTCCTGAGCATGTTTAGGGTAGAACAGGGTAAATTTAGACTGATCTCTGATGTTTCGGACTTCAAATATTTTAAGTTTTCAATAGGTCTGTTGAGAAGTAGCCTCGCTGTCATCTCAGGAGCATTTGTCCCTGGTGTCTGGTTACTGCAGTCTTCTCTAGAGGATGTTGTGAGAGAAGAACCACGTCTCTCCCATCCATCAGGGAGCCTGGATGAGTTTCAGCAGCATTTGAGCATGAACTATTTTATTATTGGATCTCCGTTTGCATTCAAATCAGTGAAGCCCGAACTATGAGGAAGAGCAGGATATGCAACCTGTCTTTCTTGGCCAGCTAATTAGCACCCACACAGAAGAGAGAAAAATCTGGTTTTACTAGGATTTAGCAACAATAAACAGGAGTGGCTCAGGGTGAGGCATGAGCCCATCCTGTACTTCTTTTAAAATAAATTTGATGGAAAGTGGGGAGAAAAGAACACCTGTCTTATTGAAACAAGAGTAAAATAATATAAAACTTTTGCTGACCATGAGAGCCTTGGTGATCTTATCTGAAATTCTTCTGCACTTATTGTTCCTCAATGTACAGTTTAATCCTTAATTATATCATGTCATGATGTCCAATTTCAGGAATATTACTCATGTCTCTGCAAAGTGATTAGGATTAGGTGCCAAGAAATTCAATGACTTTAATAATCATACCATGTATTAAATTATTTACTTGGTTATATTTGAAAACTGGGTCACTAGATAGTGTCTAAAATGATCTTAGTTTGTTACAAAGAAAGACTAGTGTTCTTATCTGTTTCATGATATTATGTTATTATTAGTGTTATTATTTATTTCTTTTTTGTAAGGACCTTTCTGGTTTATGTCTTGTACTGAGAAATTGATTTAGGTAGCAAAGCACAGTTAAATAACTATTGTTATTCTCTTGTAATAGAAAACATAGCTAAATATTTTATGAATTACAAAGAGGAAAGGGCTTCCTAAAAACTCAAAATAATTATAATGCAAAGAAAATTGAGTATGATTACTTTGGCATTATGGATTTCTGCATTATGGTATAAGACATACAGAAGTAAAAGTTCTATAATCAATGTGCTATTAATATTTAGAATGTATAAGGAACCCCTACAAAGCAATATAAATAAAATAAAAGATGGCTAATAGAAAAGCAGGTGAAGAATAAGTACAGGTGATTTATAAAAACGGAAGTTTAAGAAGCTAGTAAATATAGGTAATGGTGCACAAGCGCATTAAAATTTGAAAATTGCAAATTCAATCAAGAGTAAGATACTATTTTATGTATATTAAGTTGGCAAATAATACTAAGAAAAGGAAAATAAAGCCAAACACTACCAACTGCTGCAGATTGAGTGCTGTGTACCCTCAGATTCCTATTTTGAGACCTGTTCCCCAAGGTGATAACAGGCAATGGGGTTTGGGGATGTAATCTGGCCATGAGACAGTAAGGTCTGTGATCCAGGAAGTAGACCCTCACCAGATCCTCACCAGACATCTGATCTGCTGGTGCCTCCTTCTAGGACTTCTCAGAGAAAAACTAAGGCACCAAATGATAGCAAAGATGTGGGGCCTTGTGAGTGCACAGTTGATTCAGCTATTCTGAAAAGCAATCCTGCACCAATTAGTTAAAAAGTACAGTCGACTCTCAAGTTGTGACTGTCCTGACATGCAGACAACTTGGGTTATGATTAGAATTTTTCTTTTAACTTATGAACAATGTCCGGATTTACGACCTGAGTGCTGGCCACATGTGCTTCCTGATGGTCTCAGATACAGATTTAACTCTTAAGGAGTTCTGGAAGGAACATTACAACATCCTTTCCAGTGTGAGAAATCCAGGTCCGTGGGCTGATGTCTCTTTCCGGATGCTGAGATCTGCTTGTATATAGGAGCGAGATTTTGAAGGTCTTGTAGAGGAACCCAAGCCTTCAATTGACCAACTCGAGTTACAACCAGCCCTCACAAAAGAATTGAGTTTATAAGTCAAAGATCCACTGCATGCCCAGTGACCCAGAAATTTGCTTCTGGAAGTACTTGCATGAGGCCATATGGTGATAAGTAGAAGTCTGCTGAGGGTAACATTTCTTGGGGTGGTAGGCATTTATGCAGGTACAATGTGGCTGATACAAAGTATGACTCATCCCGTACCAGTTAACAGCAATGAGCCAGAAGTACACTCTTCAACACAGATAGATCTCTACAAAGTAGTCTGAGTTTAAATAAAAAGATGGAAAAAAAAATGACTTACACACAGGAGATAAGTTTAAAGCATATGCACATAAAAACTATTTTTGCAAGAATGAATATAAACAGAAGAATAGAGTAGTCATGAAACAGAATGCTGTCTTTCAGGGCAGCCTTGTAGGCTTATGCTATGCAGATAGCAGGAAAGAAATGCATGACAATCAGGGAAGGGCCTTGTGTACAGCCCTGGTGATCATGTGTGATCCTGTAACTCGGCTTTGATGCCTGTGGTGCCTGCATTCCTGGAAACACATGCTTAACTGAGACTCAGCACTCCAATCTCAGACACAGTTTCCATTGCAGAGGCACCTTTACATTCTCTCGTTCCTTTTAAGACCTATGGTATTCCAGTCTATTTAATCAGTGAAGACGGATTTCTTAGCTAGTTTAAGACAACAATGTTCTGTATAAAATGTAAGCAAAACAGTTTCTTAATAAAATGAAACATTTCTTATTATTCAAATAATTTATATTTTTCGCTAAGGCAGGCTTTCTTTTTCTTTTTCATTTTGTTTTCACACTGAGCTGGTTATGTGGGGTTGCTCAGGATGAGAGGAGTACAAGAGGCTTCGGGACATATGCAGGCTGCATTCCTCAAGAATTGATTGCAAATGCCATTTCCCAAGCTGCTTTTACTATAAAAGGACATAAGGATGTACATCAATTAGCCAACATTAACTATTGACTGGAGATTGGTCGTATCATGCGTGAGACTGCATGATAGAAAAAAGTGCACAATTGAATGTTAAGTGAAAGGAGAGATTATAAACTCAGTCTGTGATATCATTGTCAGTATACTGCAACTGGGTATCCTGTCTGTGGCCAAGCAGCAGATGGGAATATTTAAAAAAATAACAATTGATTGAAGAGAGAAAGAAAATGTTTTGGGAAAATTGTTTCAACTGAAATAAAGCATAACCTGTCATTTCTTTCCTTTTAAAATAACCCCACTTCTGTGCTTCCTCAAAATTAATCTGGACAGTTTGTAAGTGAAGGTTTGTTGGCATCCTGATCAGAATGTTGTGCAAAAGTGTGTGTTTGTTTTTTGCCTTGGAAGGAAGCCCTGCACGTTAGCTGTGATAAAATTGTTAGCAGTTATTTTAAGCACTGCATGATTAGCCTTTTTAAATAATACATTTGCAATGTAAAATAAACATTTTTGTCTTTTTGTCATATCTTTAAAATACTCTAAATCTTAAAATGTGGTCTCACAAAAAAGTGTTCTTATTGATAATGAGTTGTAATATAAGTAGGCTTTTTTATATGCAATTATTGTTCTGGTCTCAGGGAAGCAGTGGCCTCGGATATTTTGAATTCAGTTCTCTCATCTTTAAATGAGATGGTTGAGTTAGAAAAAGTGGTTCATCAGAAGTATTAACTACTTAGGATTCTCTTTTACCCCTGTCTTCACCTATTCATTTCATCAGATACTGATTTTTCCGTTCTGGGAGGTCCTACAAATCTGCAAGATGCTTTTTATGTGAATGGTCTGAAAATCACATATTTGGAACTAAGGGAAATGATCCAAAAATTTCTTCCACTTGCATTTGTATGATGAAAAGAATTTTTATCTGACTTACCAAATTTTCACTCATCTCCTGTAGGTCCTTAAATAGGTAGGTGATCTTTTTTCCAGAGTTGACGTTGATGTGGAGATCTGAGATTGTGAAGGTTCCACGATAATATTCCATTTTGTCGCCTGTGATGAGAACAAGAAGTAGTACATTAAGAGATCTGGGCAAAAGTTTCATGATCTAAGACCTGACTATAATGGGGCTTATATTTATTAACTATATACTGGACATTTTAATAATTTAATTTCATTAAAACAATGAAAATAATAATCAAATTTTCATGTTAACAATAGTAACAGACAGCTACTGTCTGCCTATTATGTTCCCAACATTTCTGTGTACTTCACTTTTCTAACTCATTTGATTCTCAACCAGCTAAGATTGGCATCACCTCCTTCATACAGATAAGCAAGAGAGACACAGTGGCTTTAAGTAACTTGCTCTGTGTTGTAAAAGTGTAGGTGCCTGGGTAAAGTTTTGAGCCCTAACAGTCTGTCTCTGGATCTTGGATATTCATTATTACATTACTCTTTGCTGAGTTGAAATCTAAAGACCAATTAAAAGCAAATGCAGATGAATGTCTTTGTAAATCTTGGTTTGTAATGAGAGACCCAGGCACAGATAAAATATATATGAACAGTAGGTTAGGGAAAAAGTTCTCTGAGGTAGCAGGAAGGAATGGTGTATAACATGGATAAGTCGATCAGGTCTCTGCATGGCAATTAGGAAAGGTTGGAAAATAGAGGAGTGCAGGTGTCCAAGGGATCTGGTAATTTTAGGAGTAATACACAGGAGGACAAGAGATCTACAGTGAGTTGGCAATAGAAAGGGGAGTCACCATGAAGCAACCTGGGTCCTTTGGCAGCTTAATAGGACTAAGGGGCTTGATTGTGCATCTAGCAACAGCAGTAGGGATCACAAAACTTCTGAACCCTATAATGCTGTATTTGTCCCAATAAGTCTTTCTCTTCATCATGCTTTATTCTCATAGGAAAGGGAGCTTTTTTTTTTTTTAACAAAATGAAATATTTTGAGTATCTTTTGCCATTGGTGTAAACCATAATTGCATTATAGAGCCTAGAAATATGGTGTTAAATCCTGTTCATCTCCTAAAATAGGTGTCACTCACTTTGAAGTCTGTGGAGTGTGACAACAGGTAAGATTACAATAGACATCCTGAGCCAGTCATTGTAATACATACATTCACTTGATAATGACACTGTGAGAATTTGTCAAAAAATATGTGGCTTGTACTCTGAAAATATTTTAAAAAGGGAGAATTTCAAAATGCATTATTT
>NW_022900947.1:52934803-52980223 GCF_012274545.1 Fukomys damarensis
AATAAAATATAATATTGAATATTATTCTAGAAAGAGTGAAGTATTTTTTCTCTAAAACAAATGATAATATTATATTGTATTTATTGTTTATCCATCATTTTGAAATTCATTAGACATGTGCTTTTCTTTTGCCCTAGGAATGCTGCTTGACAAATGGTCTTTTAAAGCCAATTTTAAAAAATTTTCAGTTTTTCATTTCAGTGTATAATACATGGTAGGGGTTATTTACCAGAAATTCTGCTAGTAAATTTTATACAATAACTATTTTGAATATTTCATGTATATTCTTTAAAAAGTACTAGATTTGGAGCTCTGCAGAGACAGGAAACTTCCCACTTTACTTAATGCAATACCCTCAGCACCTGGAAAAGTATTTGTTTTGACAGAAATTTTGCAATGATAGAATATAAGACAAAATATTCTGAACAGGGACAGTCACAAATCAGAGCACATTTCTTCTACATATATGAAAATGAAGATTTGTGGAAATATAAGATGAAACCAAGTGAAATTCCTGATTTTACCTACCAGAAACTGAGAAGTGAGCCAGAAGACCAATGGTCACCCCCATCGCGGTCAGTGATAAGACGACAAGAAGGGTAATCATCCATGGCTTCAGAGCTCGGTTTTGGGGGACAAATCCTACTGTCCTGTAAAAAACAGAGCTCTTTGGTTACTCTCACATTTTAATAGTTACAGATTTTTCATTTTCCTTGGATAAACTCTGGTTCTAACTTGACTTTCACAGTTTTTATATTTGTCTCCCATTTTGGTTGAGGTCATCTTCACCTGAAAAGAGGCATTACAAAGATTGGAATCTTGGGATGGTGTTGTTTGCTCCTGTTCCTCTTTCTATGACTACTTGGTGACCTGTCTTTGGTGGTCGGGCCTGGTTGCCCTTAGCAGCACACCCCAAAGAAGCACATTTGCTTGAGAAAGGACTCTTCCTCTCTTTCCCAGTGCTTTTTCACAGAGTGATTTCAAATGTATTCTATTAATTACTTTGTTTTAAATCTTTATTGTGAAAAGTTGCAGACACAGAAAATGAGAATAATATTAACACCATATGTTCATCCCATCATTACATTTGCTGTATTAGTTCATTCGTTTTTTTACTGCTGTATCATAATGTGAAATAAGATACCATGCCTTTTAAAAATCAGTTTAAGATATATCAACATAACAGTACATCATTGTCACTCCTAAAAATTAGTAATTTTCCATTATCTTCTAGTACCAAGTCTATCTTTAAATTTGCTTTATGCTCCTCATTATTTTTACAGTTGGTTTGTACAAACCATAGTCAAAGACTATGTCTTTTAAGACTGTTTTAATGTAAAAGAATACTGATTCCTTTAACATTTTAAAATGACATTTGCTTGTTAAAGAAACCAAACTAGCAGTCCTTCTGAACACCTCTCCTTCTGGACTCAGATGAATGCTTTCCTGTGGTGTCACTTAACTTGTTCTTCAATCTCCTTTATTTCCTGCAAGCTAAAATCTAGAGGAAAGGCTTTGAACACATTGGTTAAATTCATTTGTTAAGAAAACTTCAAATGTGTGCTTTATACTTTATATGGCATCCTATTAGGAGATGAGGAAATGTTTACAATTCTGGAGGAAAAAACAAGTTTGCTTTTCTTTTTTTAGCATCTTTGTGACCATCACGCTGTATCATGTGTTTGTTTGAATATTCTCCTACAGACAAATGGAACTTTTTAATGGGCTAGATTAGTCTTATCATTTACCACTAAAACCTAATGAAGTTCTTGGTACTGAATACAAACTTTATAAATCTATGAGAGTCAAGCAGGTATTGTATCAACATTTCATATGATATAACAGAGGCTGAGAGAGAAGAAGCCTGCTTTGTTAAGAGTCAAGTGGCTTGGGAGGGCTCAGGTCATCTAACTCTGCTTCTCCATCTCTATAATTTGCAGCTATATTAAAGTTTTTTACACACCTATTAGTTCATCACTTAATTTGTGTATATTGATAACAAAAACTATTTGGGAGCAAGATATTTCTTTTCAATATTTGATTCACAAGACACTGCAATGCTTTGGGCTAAATGAAATTTTAATAAATATTGGTTGATTTATAATAAAGATTTTTTAAAAAGTATAAAACTTACTGTCTTTCTTTGGGCATAAGTGATACATTTATCCAGTAAACCCAGTGGAACCTGAGAGGACTGAATTCTATTATGCATGGAAAATACTAACTATGTTAGCCCTAATTGATTAAAAGGAGAATCTGGAAAGCTGGATAACTTGTTTTGCAAGTAGGCCAGTGATGGACGAGATATTATATAATCAAATATAAAAACAAACAGAAGCCCCTGATGTGATGTTACTTAACCTTTTAAATGGCTTGAAAGCTAAATTCAGAAGTAAAACAAATCTTAGAGAGTGGTCAGCATAATTTAATCACTTTCCAAATGAGGACATATTCAAAAGATATAAAGAGATTTATCCCATATATGTAGTAGAACTTGTGGTCTTCTCAACTCATTTTCTAACTTTTAGAAGACAAAGTTCCTCTCAGAGTCAGATTGACTTTCTTTGTACTGTATCCTTTGATAATATTTATTGCCACTCATTCACCTATACTCAATTTTTGAACTCTTCATATTCTCAGAGATTCCTCTCAGTGTGGCACCAAGTCATTGGAAAACAATAAGAACCATGGGAAAAACGCTAGAACTCAAGAACATTTACAAGTTTTGAAGTCTATTTTGCAATCGTGTATAATTCATCTAAATAGAACAACTGGAATAAGTAGATGACAGGTTGAATTCAATGTGCCTAGACATAAAAAGTCACAAGTTTGCAGAGTGAACAATGGGGCCATAGGCAGAAGAAGGGCTCAATACCTGCTGATGCACTGCTCAGGCAGTTACCACCCCCACCCACCCAAGGGGGAGCTACAAGCACCTGGGAGAAATGGTGCCCAACAAACCGGGGTAAAAAGTTGTCATTTGGAGTGTTTTTCTGTCAGCAAGAACCACTGGACAATATAGTCCATGCATTGCACAACGTATCACAAGAGCAGCAGGAGGCATTATGAAATCTGCAGCTTTTTGATCCTATATGAATGAACTTTGAATCTACTCCCAACTTTTATAGACATAAGCAAATACATGAAATGTATCATCACACTGCCTTTCAGAATAAGCCATGTTAATCATTTGCCTAATATCACCTCAGATTTTTTTTTTTTTTTTTTTTTTTTTTTTTTTTTTGGTACCAGGGATCAAACTTGGGGACCTTGCACTTGCAAGACAGGTGGTGGAACCATTGAGTTAAATCCCCAGCCCTCACCTCAGATTTTAAAAGAAGTACCCTTAATAAAACCTTTTGGTATCTATTCTATGAAGAGAACTAAGGATAGTTTATTCAAGTAATAATCTTAGGAATACAAAAGAAACTCTTGGGAATTAAGTGGGAAAAGGACTAAAGGCAATCCCTGTCATGGCCAAACTGGTCCTCAGCATTTTAAGGAAAGAGGAAGTACAGATGATCCATATTCTTAGCAATGTAACCTCTAATCTCTATGAAATCCCACTTATTATGGCCATTACACATTCATTAAGTTTTATTATTTTATTTTTAGAAGGATGTATTTATAGAAAATATTATCTAAGGTGCTGTGAAAGAAAATTGGTAATAATGAGATAATTTTGGTGGTTTTACTTTCTGCAGTCTCGCAGACTAGTGGATACACATTTGAAGAATATGTAGAGCAGTATGAATTGTTAAGAGTGTGCATTGCAATGTTCAGGTCCTTGAGGATTTTCCTATAAATGAATCCAAAAATGAGTTAAGCAGAAACATTGTTGCATCCCCACCTCACAGAGATTTTCTCCTAGAAAGAAGCCTTCCCAGAAAGGCAGCCATTCTGGTTGCTCCACCTTTGATCATATATCCTGTATTATTTTATCTAAAACTTCAAAGTTTTCCTCTTCAGGATTGTTTTCCTGCTGTCTTATAAATATGTTATTATTATACAAATATAGATGTGTGACTACCATGAAAATGATCATTTATGGATCAGTCATGTTTGAATAAGTCTTCATAAAAACATAAAAAGTTTTTGAAGTTCAAAGTGTATATTCTCATATAAAAAGGAATTGTTACACAGCTTCCAGGACAACCTACAAGTCTACCTACCTCCTCACATAACTTTAAAAAGGTACTAGATGTATTCCAGGGAGGCAAGATGTGCAGAAAACTTTGCTCCTTTTTTCCTAGCCTGGGACTCACCCCTAAGGGGAAGGGGAAGTTCTAATGGAGCCAGATGCTCCTTTGTAAGAACTGTGGTTCCTCTGAGAAGCTGAGCCTTTTGTTGCAAGGAAAACAATCATTTTAATGTCTTCATGTCCCCTGATAAGTAAATATCTAGCTTTAAATTTGCATGCATTTTCATAAACTTAGGAGCCCTTCTTCTCCCTCTGGAGAAGATTCCATAATATTAACAGTGCTAATGTAGAAGGCAGGAGGGTTTTGAAGAGGGACAATCAGGTAAGATGAATAGCCATATGTGGGGAAGTCTGTAGACTGATGGATTTTACTTAATTCGATACTTTTTTCATTCTGCCAAATGAGCTCACTATATTTTAATTCTTGCTATCTATGTGCACACATATTTTCTCTCTCCCTGGTGAACAAGATCCTGAAGACAGTGACTAAGTCATACAGAGCTTTGGGGCATTTCTTAAGCAGTGATCCCAAGTAATAAAGGGTGGGACATTTTCCATATTTGAATAGGTTTGGTAATAAACAGTAAGTGGAGTTAAATAGTATCTTCAGTTCTGAAAATCGTAGAACCTTTAATGATCTCAGAGAGTAAAGATGGGCAGATTTTTCTGTCCTGGTTTTCTATGTACTATGGACCCTGAGAGAACACCAGAGTCTACATCTACCTCTTAGATACTTCAAAAAAACATTTACTGGGTTGTAGTGAAATAAAGTTTTTCAAATATCCTTTTGTTACCATCTCTCTCGATACTTTTTGGAATCTCACATTCCACAGAACAGTTTCAAAGATGTGTTCTCACCCCTGTGTTGCTCTGTGGAATACTTTTGTTGTTAAAAAGATTTAGAAAAAAAAGAAACTGAGGAAAGTTAGTATATTTCTTGGATATCCATTTCCCAGATATGAGTGACAGTGTGGGTAAGGTTCAGGGCAAAGAGAAATGCAACATTTGATGAAATATAGTTGTGCATCCAGAGCAAAGATAATTTTATGAAGAAAGTGATGAAGGCATTCAAACTGGGCCAAGTTCAGGGTCTCCAGGAAGGAAGATTAAGAACCCAGGAAAGAAAAGATTTTCAATTCCTCATCTCTCTAGGGAAATGCCTTTACCCTGATCCCAGTGATGAAAATTGGGTGAACTAGAAAAAAAAATAAGTGTGTCTGTGAGAAGCTTGAGGCTGGCAGAGGAGGGCATGAAGCAGAGGGGATGGAGGCTGCCTCTCCAGGATCCCCTGAGGATGCATGTTATCACCATGGAGGATCAGGCCCTGACAGGATGCAACTGCTTCTGCTTATCACCTCTGGCTGCTGGGCTGAATTTACCCACATTCTTGAAGACCTACCTTTCATCTAGCATCTACTAAACTCTTATCAGTGAAATTAACTTCAGGTTCCTACACCTTCTAGAGAACCCTGTCCTTAATCAGCGAAAGAGTCTTTTCTAGTGATATCCTAAGATGGTAAAGCATTTTGCTCTCTTTCACCTTGAGATCACAATAAAATGTAGAGTCATTGAACTTATACAATGGATTAGTGATAGAACACAATCACAAGTAGTTTAAACAAATGAGGAATGGTTGAACTGATTTCTAATTAGTATAAAATAGTACAGCACAAAGAAAAACCAAATCTCTCTGCCCAAGCTGAGTCCAAATTCCATCCCTGCCACTTGCTAGCTCTGCAATGTGAGGCAAGACACTGGCCTTTCTGTGTCATGGTCCCCCCATTTATAAAATGGAAGTAAAATTAATATTTATATCATAGGATTAAATACATTAATACATATAAAATGATTGGCATACAATAAAAAAATAAACAAATGATAGCTGTTATCAATATTTTTGTTTTTATTATTATTACACTCAATAGAAATCAGCCACGCTGAGAAAATTACTATTTCAGTATGATGATACATACTGTATCTAATTCTGGTACCAGTAAGATTTTGGATTTGAATGGCACCTTGGAATTACCCCAGAAAGGAGCTCAGATAGGTGTCAAGAAGTGTCCAGGATGTTTCTAGTGAAACATGAATTAACAACAACGTGGTGAGGAAGATAGTATCTGACAAGAACAAAAGAGGGAATAAAGGATTAACAAACAGAAATTGAACAAAATTGATCACAGAATGGTTCTACTTTTCTTTTTTTTAATTAATTTTATCAGTACAATTTAAATATACATAACGATCACCTTCATCAAAGGGACTTTGCACCTGCACATGGTATATCTTGATTCCTCTTTTTGTTCCAATCCCCACCCCCTCCCTTCAATTGTCTTTCCCTCCTTTTATTTACAAAGGCTTTGTTTCCATTTTGTTCTTTTCTTGTTTCTTTTTTTTCATTTCTCTGGCCCCCCCTTCATAGTTTCCTTCTCTTTTTGAACATTTTTTTCCTATTTCACATTATCTATTTTTGTCCTTATTTACCCTTTCAGATTCTCACACCAGAGAGATAATGTGATCTTTATACATGTGTTTAATTTATTTCACTTAAGAGTATGGTCTTGGGCCGGGGATTTAGCTCAGTGGTTTGGTGGCCTGCCTTGCAAGCGCAAGGACCCAAGTTCAATCCCTGGTACCAGAAAGAGTATGGTCTCAAGGTGCATCCATTGAACTATAAATGTCTCATTTATCTTTCTTTATTCTATTGTATAAAAACCCCCACATTTTAAATTCCATTTATAGGTTGATAGGCGTTTGGGTTTTTCCAAGGTTTAGCTATTCAAAACTGTGTTCCTATAGATATGGGTGCAAATATATCTTTGTGGTATGATACTTTTAATTCTCTTAGTAAGATAACCAGTAGGGGAATAGCTGGGTCAAATAGGGCTTCTAGTCCTATTTTTTTCAGGAATCTCAACATTGATAGCAGTTGCACCACTCTACACTCCCACTGTGGAGTAGGGTTTCTTTTTCCCCACAGCCCCACCAGCATTTGTTGTTGGTTGATTTCTTGATCTTAGCCATTCTTTCTGGGGGTGAGATGGAATCTGAGCATTGTTTTAATTTGCATCTCTGAGATGATAGTGATGTTGAACATTTCTCATTATATTTATTTGCCATTTGTACTTCTTCATCTGAGAAGTACATTAATCTCAAATGCCCACTTTTGAATTGGGTCATTAAATTTGAGGGGTCTGATCATTTTTCAATTTTTTTGTATGTTCTGAATATTAGTCCTTTATCTGAGGGACTACCTGCTAAAAGTTTTTTCTCACTCTATTGATTATCTCTTCAGTATATTGGTGATTTCTTTTCTGGTGCACAAACCTTTTAATTGGGTGAGACTCTATGTTGATTCTTTTCACTATTTCCCATGCAGTTTGGATTTTGTTCATGAAGTCCTTGTCTATCCCTATGTCCTCAAGAGCTCTACCTATTCTCTCTTCCAGCAGATTCAGTGTTCATTCCTGGAAGAAAGTATTACCCTGATATCGAAACCAGAGAAGGACACAACCAAAAAAGAAAACTACAGGACATGAAAAACTGAATAAGCACTAATACAGTTGCAGTGGGGGACCTAAATACCTGCTGTCATGAATAGACAGATCATCTAGACAAGAAAAATCAACAATGAGATCCTAGAACTGAACCAAGCTTTTGAACAAATGGACTTAACAGATGTTGATAGAGTGTTCCAGCCCACAAATCCAGACTTTACATTCTTTGCAGCTGCACACAGGTAATTCTCCAAAATAGACCACATATTAGTACATAGAACATGTTTAAGTAAATGCAAAGGAATTGAAGTTATCCCAAGTATATTATCAGAACATAGTAAAATTAAACTGGAGGTCAGTAACAAAAGAAACTGTAAGAACTTCACAAACATATAAATTGAAAAAAACTCCTGAGGAACCAATGGGTCACAGAGGAAATTAAAGAAGAAATAGATAGTTTTTACAAATAAATGATAATGTCATTGTAACATACAGGAATCTATGGGACACAATGAAAGCAGTCTTATGAGGTAAATACATAGTAGTGAATACTCATATTAGGAAAACAGAGTGAGCTCAAATAAACAACCTAAGGCTGAATATTAAGCTTCTAGAAAAAGAAGAGCAAGACAAACCCAAAGCTCATACAAGGGAGGAAATTATAAAGATCAGAGCAGAAATCAATGCAATGGAGACTAAGAGAATGGCAAAAAAATCAAAGAATTTAAGAGTTGTTTTTTCAAAAGAATAAATAAAATTGATAAACACTTAGCCAACCTTATCAAAATAAAGAAAAAACTCAAATCCATGAAATTAGGAATGAAAAAGGTAAAGTCACAACAAATCCAGCAGAAATCCAAAGGATCATCAATACCTACTTTGAGAACCTGTACTCATATAAAATGGAAAACACAGAAGAAATGGACAGAATTGTAGATAAATATGCATTATCAAAGTTGAATGAAGAAGATACAAAAATTCTAAATTGCAGTCAGTGAAATTGAAAATGTAATTAAAAATTTGCCAACAAAGAAAAGCCCAGGTCCTGATGGATTCACTGCTGAATTCTACAAAAATTTAGAGAACTACTGCCAATACTCTTTCAACTTTTCAATGAAATTGAAAGGGAAGCAATACTTCCAAATTCATTTCTGCAAGCAAATGTTACTTTGATTCCCAAACCAGGGAAAGACCCAAAAAAGAGAGCTACAGGCCAATCACCCTAATGAACATAAATGCAAAATTCCTCAATAACATATTGGCAAAGAGAATACAGAGAGTCATCAAGAAGATCACACACAAATGTTGGCAGGGTTGTGGGGAGAAAGGAACCCTTTGCCATTGTTGGTGGAAGTACAGACTGGTGCAAGCACTATGGGAATCAATATGGGAATACCTCCAAGAACTTGGACTGGAGGTTCCATTTGGCCCAGCCATCCCTCTGCTGGGTATCTTTCCAAAAGAAGTGAAAGAATCATACCACAGTGATATATGCACACCCATATTTATAGCGGCACAGTTTGTAATAGCTAAAACTTGGAAACAGCCCATTTGTCCATCCGCTGGAAACTGGGTAAAGAAGAAGTGGTTTTTCTATAAAATGGAATATTACTCAGCCACAAATAATGAGAAGTTAGAGTCATTCATAGGAAAATGGATACATATTGAGAATATACTCCTAAATGAAAAAATAAGTGACACATGTGTAAATACCGAATAGTTTCTCTGGTGTGAAAAACTAAAATAGTACATAAGATCCTAATGAGATAATTGACAATGTGAAATAGGAAGAAAAAGGCTAAAGTTGTAGGGGAAGTGGGAAGGGTAAGGGAAAGGTAATAAGGGAAAAGAAAAAAAAACAAGAGAAAATGAAAAAATGGAAATAAAGTGTTTGTAAATGGAGAGGGGAGGAGGGGGTGAAGGGAGGGCAAGGACAAGGGGAAAAAATGAGAACCAAGTCCTGTCATGTAAAAGTACAAGATCCCAATGATAAATATAGCTGTGCTGTATACCTAAAATGTACCAATAAACTCAATTAAAAAAAAAAGAAGAAGATCACACACCCTAAACAGGTCGGATTTATTCCAAGGATGCAAGATGTTTCAACATACATAAGTCAATAAATGTAATACACTATATTAACAGAGTGAAGGACAAAAACCATATGATCATCTCAATAGTTGCAGAACAAAGCATTTGATAAAATTCAATACCCATTCATGATAAAAACTCTGCAGAGGGCTGGGGATTTAGCTCAGTGGTTCAGTGGCCTGCTTTGCAAGTGTAAGGACCCAAGTTCAATCCCCAGTAACAACAACAACAACAACAACAACTAAAACCCTGTAGAAAATTGGAATAGATGGTCTATATCTCAACTTGATAAAGGCTACCTATGAAAAACCAACAGCCAGCATCATAGTAAATGGCCAAAAGCTGAAAGCCTTCATGCTAAAATCAGGAATAAGACAAGGATGCCTACTATAACCACTCCTGTTCAATACATTTCTGGAAACATTAGCTATAGCAATTAGACAAGAGAAAGAAAGTAAAGCAATAAGGATAGGAAAGGAAGAAGTTAAACTGTCATTATTTGTTGATGATAAGATACCCTACACTGAAGACCCAAAAACTCCACCAAAAGACTTCTAGACTTAATTGACACTTTTAGCAGAGTAGCTGGATACAAGGTCAATGCTTAAAAATCAATAGCCTTCTTGTACACAAATAATAGACTCACTGAGAGAAATTAGGGAAACAATTCCTTTCACAATAGCATAAAAAAACTGAAGTGTCTAGGAATCAATATAATGAAAGAAGCCAAAGACCTCTACACTGAAAACTACAACACTCTGAAAAAAGAGACCAAAGAGGATATAAGAAAATGGAAAAGTATCCCCTGATCCTAGGTAGGAAGAATTCACATCGTGAAAATGGCCATGCTACCAAAACTTCTATACAGATTCAATGCAGTTCTGATTGAAATTCCAATGGTATATTTCTCAGAACTTGAGAAAATAATCCAAAACTTCATTTGGAACTAGAAGAGACCTAGAATAGCAAGCAAGAGCAATTCTAGGCAACAGAGACATGGCAGGAGGTATCACAATCCCCAACTTGAAACTATACTACAAAGCCACTGTGATAAAAACAGCACGGAACTGGCAAAGAGACAGACCTGAGGATCAGTGGAACAGATTGTAAGATACAAAAATAACTCCAGATGTACTCAGCTACCTCATCTTTGCCAAAGGAGCCAATCATCCCCACTGGAGGAAAGATAGCCTCTTTAATAAAATGTGATGGAAAAACTGACTTTCAAGTTGCCAAAGATTAAAACTAGACCATTATCTTTCACCATGCACTAAACTAAAATCCAAGTGGATTAAAGATCTAAATATTAAAACAGAAACACTAAACTTGCTGGAAGACAAGTTAGGTAGAACTCTCAAAGACATTGGCATAGGAAAAGACTTTATGAACAGATCATCAGTAGCATGGCAACTAGCACAAAGAATCAACAACTGGGGTTTCATCTTGTTAAAAAGCTTCTGCACTGCAAAAGAATCCACCAAGAGAGCTAAGAGGAAACCTACAACGTGGAAAAAAAATTTTACAAGCTGCTCCTCAGACAAAGGACTATTACCTAGAATACATAACTAACTCAAAAAATCAGGTCCCCCGGATATAAAGACCCGATTCAAAAATGGGCATCTGAAATGAAGACATTTTTCAGACAAACAAGTAAAAGCAGCAAATAAATATATGAAAAAATGTTCCACATCAATGGATATTCAAGAGATGTAGATGAAAACAACACTGAGCTTCCACTTCACCCCAGAAAGAATGACTGCTATCAAGAAATCATCCAATAACAAATATTGGTGGGGTTGTGAGGCGAAAGGAACCCTTCTCCATTGTTGGTGGGAGTGCAGACTGGTGCAACCACTGTGGAAATCAATATGGAGATACCTCTAAGAACTAGGATTAGAGGTTCCATTTGACTTAGCTATCCCTCTGCTGGGTATCTTTCCAAAAGAATTAGAAGAATCATAGCACCATGATATATGCACACCCATGTTTATAGCGGCACAGTTTGTAATAGCAAAAACTTGGAAACAGCCCAATTGCCCATCAGTTGGAGACTGGATAAAGAATATGTGATTTTTCTATAAAATGGTGTACTTCTCAACCATAAAGAATGAGAAACTAGAGTCATTCACCAGAAAATGGATGCATATTGAGGCCGTACTCCTAAATGAAACAAATAAGACACATGTGTACATCCTGAATAGTTTCTCTGGTGTGAAAAACTAAAAGTGTAAATAAGATCCAAATGGTATATTTGACAATGTGAACTAGGAAGAAAAGGACTAAAGGTGTAGGTGAAGTGGGAAGGGTAGGGGAAAGGAGATAAGGGAAAAGAAAAGAATATGAGAAAATGAAAAAAATAGAAATAATGTCCTTGTAAATAAGGAATGGTGCAGGGGGTTAAGGGAGTAATAGGGGCATGAGGAAAAATAAGAACCAAGATATATCATGTAAAGGTATATGATCGAATGATAAATGTAACTAAAGTATACTTAAAAAGTAACAATAAACTTAATGAGAGAAAAAATAGATGTGATTTTTCTATGAAATGGAGTACTAATGAATCATAAGGAATGAGAAACTAGAGACATTTATAGCTAAGTGGATGCATATTGAGGCCATACTCCAGTGAAATTAATAGGACACACATGTGCAAATAGCAAATAGTTTCTCTGGTGTGATAAACTAAAAGTGTACGTAAGGGTCAAAATGTATAATTGATATTTTGTAACAGGAAGAAAAGTTCTAAGGTTATTGGGCTAATGGGAGGGGTAGGGGATGGTAAAAAGCGAAGAGTAAAAGTAGCAGAAAAGGAGAAAATGGAAATAAAGTCTTTATAAATAGGGAAGCATGGAGGGGGGAAGGGAAACTAGGGGAATGGGGAAACATAAGAACCAAGATATGTCATGTAAATATACAAGATCCCAATGATGTATGTAAATTTATTGTATATCTAACATGTAGCAATGAAAATATTTAAAAAAAGAAAACTACAGGCCAATCTCCCTAGTGAATCCAGATGCAAAAATCCTCAGTAAGATATTGACAAACAGAATGTAATGAATCATTAAGAAGATCATATACCATGACTCATAGGATTCATCCCAGGGGTGCAGAGACTGTTCAACACATGAAAAATCAATAAATGTAAAACACCCTATCAACAGAGCTAAAGAAAACAGTTATATGATCATCTCAATAGACACACACAGAAAAGCATTTGAAAAAGTCCAACACCCATGATAAAAAAAAACCTACAAAAAATTGGAATAGATGGCCTTTGCCTGAATCTGAAAAAATCCATCATTGACAACAAACCAAGAGCCAACATAATACTAAATGATTAAAAATTGAAAGCTTTCAACCTAAAATTAGGAACAAGATAAGGATATCCACTATCACCACTTCTATTCAACCTAGTTCTGGAAAATTAGCCAGATAAATTAGAAAAGAAAAAGAAATAAAGATAGGAAAGAAAGAAGTTAAATTATCATTATTTGCAGATGACATTATTCCCTACATAGAAGACCCCCAGAACTCTACCAAAAACCTGTCATTTCTGACAAACTGACAAAGAATTTGGGGAAAAACCATTGGAATCCAAAGCTATTGTCCTGTTTGCAGCCAGACCACCTTGATAATGGATCCGAGAGCCTTCAGTCAAATACCACTCAAATTTTGCTTATATTATTTGTGCATCACCAATGGGTCAATTTCCTGTCATTATCCAGGGTATTTCAGAGGCAGATCTATTAGTGTGTTTGGGATAAAAAGGTGTGGATAGATTCCACGTGAAATTCAGTCTGGGTCAATTTTCCTTCCTCCCTTGTAAATTAGGCCTGAATTATACCAGGCTTGTACAGAATAAATAACACATACATTCTTTATGGCTGAATAATATTCCATTTTATAGAAAAACCACATCTTTATTCAGTTTCCAACTGATGGGCAAATGGGCTGTTTCCAAGTTTTAGCTATTACAAACTGTGCTGCCATTAACATGGGTGCACATACATCGCTGTGATA
Source organism: Fukomys damarensis (assembly GCF_012274545.1). Lineage (NCBI taxonomy): Eukaryota > Metazoa > Chordata > Mammalia > Rodentia > Bathyergidae > Fukomys > Fukomys damarensis. The sequence continues at coordinate 52,948,616 of NW_022900947.1, forward strand.
TGATTCTTTTACCAATAAACTCAATTAAAGCTGAAAGAAAAGAAAAGCAAATTTGACAGAAAAAATAACACAAAGTGATTTACATTTAGTACATGATATCTGTTATTACAATAATTACAAATATATCATCATATATCCTTATATAAGTATATAAGGAATTATATACTTATCTGATCATGAAGTCCTATACTCTTAGTTTCCATGTATGCTAGATGAGTCTGCCATTCTGCCCCTTGTATCTGCTAAATATTATTCACAATATATTAGACAATTAGAAAAGGGAAGCTCAATCAAGAAGAGGATGCTATAAATATGCCTTTAAATCTCAATGATAGCTAGGTGTATTATCTCACACTTGTAACCTCCGCACTCAGCAGGCTGAGGTAGTAGGGTTATAAGTTCAAGGCTCGCCTGCACTACATAATAAGACCTTATTTCAAAAACAAAACAAAACACACAGTTTGTAATAGCTAAAACTTCGAAACAGCCCATCTGCGCATCAATTGGAAACTGGATAAAGATGTGGTTTTCCTACAAAATGGAATACTACTCAGCATAAAGAATGAGAAAGTAGATTCATTCACAGTTAAATGGGTACATTTGGAGGATATACTTCTTAGTGAAATAAATAAGGCACACATATGCAAATACCGAATAGTATCTCTGGTGTGAAAAACTGAAATAGTACTCAAGATCCTAATGGGACACTTAGCAAATAGGAAAAAAAGGACCAAAGGTGTAGGGACAGTGAGAAGGATACAGAAGGGGGAACAAGGGAAAAGGAAAAAAATATGAGAAAATGTAAAAATGGAATTAAAGTGTTTGAAGGGGGGAGGGGAGGGTGAAGAGAGGGTGGGGACAAGGGGAAAAAATGAGAACCAAGACCTGGCATGTAAAGGTACAAGATCCCAGTAATGAATGTAACTGTACTGTCTACCTGGAATGTACCCATAAATTAAATAAAAAAACAAAACAAAACAAATATCAATGAAATGAACATGTATTTAAATGCAGTGACTAGAGAGAAACCTTCAATGACTAGTTCTGTGAATATTTTACTCAAATTTTGAATTACAGAATAGATTTTTTTTTCTCTTAAAAGTTGTCATAAAGGAAGAAAATGTAAGAACAGCCTGTTAGTTGAATTTCAAATTTTCAAGTTTTGGCTCCTCTGACAAATTCAAATTCTAGGTCTCCTCAGTAGTTTGTGATATAGGGCTAATTACTTTCTTCCTCTATAAAGTATAATTAATTAGCTAATGTACAGGTGGCACATAATAGGCACTTTGAATTTATCAAGTAGGCAATATTCAATTGATAAATTAGTAATTAGTGAGCAATTAGTAAGTAGAATTTTAGAACACATTATGTACGGTCACTCAGAAGTTGCTACACTAAAAACACATACTATAGAAAAGCAGATCACATGGTAGCACAAAGAAGGTGAAATTGACTGATACAGCTTCTACACTGGGATTTTTGTTGGTAGAGAAATAGGAAGAGTGAAATTGCTGCACAGTATATTTTAGAATAAGTGTTGGTGAGACATAGGATGTCCTAACAGTTTTAGGCACTTGCTTTTCTTCAACTCTTACACTGCCTGAGTGTGACCTGCCATCTCCTGTAGTCCTACAAATTCAGGAAACCATGGCCAGTCAGTGTTTCCCACTGCCTCCTTTATTAACCTGTGTTAATGCTGTTCAGGGCACTGGTCACTAATCTTACTCCTATGATTTATTTCCCCTAAGCTGTAAACATTTCCATAAGTACAGTCTTCATTAGAAAAGAGTGCTTTTGCTGCCTATCATTATTACTCTTAGGATTTTAAAATAATAGTTTTGGGAAAGTGAAATGTGAGCAGTTGAAGGTCTTATTTTTTACAAACCATGATTTCCATAAACTTGGGATATAAATTTTCAATAACAATGAGTTTTAATAAGAAAGCAAAACATAACTGCTAGATACTACACTCATTTGTTCAGTAAATATTTATGCTATACTGGTTCTGTGTGAAGCACTGAAGATCTTTTCTGAGAGTTTCTGTGACCATTTGTCCATTGCTATGCACACTAATAGAAATGTGTATTGCCTGAGTGTGGATGCTCAGGGATGTTCACTTACTTAGTGGTCACTGTTGTGTCCAGTTCTCATCTCTGAAATTCCTTCGATGGTGTTTTTGCCACCTCAAAAGGCAGCAGTTAACAAGCAAGACTGGGCTATAAGGAGCTGAAGACCCAGGGATTAGAATTGCTATTCTAGCCTCTGACCCAGAGAAGCACCTTTACATTTCATCTTTTGGGTGTTACTTACATCTGTCCTACTGAATTCACAAAGCAATTTAAAGCTGAAATGATATAAAATGGGTTAAAATGTTTGGAACATTAGTATAAATATAAACAATGGTGAAATATTGTAATGGTTGTTCAAAATCACCAATTTTATTATGCATGAAGCTATGCCCCAAAATCTTATTTTTTCCTCTCTGAATATAAGAAAACTCATTTTGGAAAAAAAAAAAAATCCAAACAATTCATGCTTTCCTTTTTCTTCAGTATGTAACAGGAAAACTTTTAGATATGTTTTGCCCAATTTTGATCTCCCGTGTTCTCATTCTCCTTCAAGGAATTCTGGGAGTGACTGCAATGGAGACAGGCATTTCTACAGCTATTGACTTCCTGTTCTGCATTAGTGCGCAAGAGCTGGCCATGAAGTAGTAGGAAAAATAGCTAAAGGAAAGGGAATGCAAAAGGTAAATTTGACAAAAGGAATGCTTGCTTTACTACAAATGACAATTTCCCTGTCTCGGAATCAATCAGGATACCCGATAATGTAACTTTTCATTAACTTCTAAAGTCCCAACTATTAACTATTCAACTTGACAACATGAATAATAGGGATAAGAGTTTTTTATGCAAAACAAAATGACTTTAAACACAGAGGTTAATTAATCCAGGGTGCTATACAAGTTCCAGAAATGTAACAAGCTGATTGAATCCACTAAGGATACCACACCAACAGTCTGGCATGAAGCATCTAGCCACGGAGAATACAGAAAATGAGACATTTACAAATGAGAATTAACTTACCGATACATCATTGACAAGAGGAATATGATCTTGGAGGTCTGCATGCACTGAACTCGACCTTCTAATAGTCCTTATGACATCTCTAGATATATTAGAGATCCACCACTGTAAGAAATAAGGAAACAAATTACAAGTAGTTGAAATGGAACTAGTTCAACAAGTCTGAACAGAGACGTCCCAGCCTATAGAGCAGCTAGAAGGAAACATAGTCTCAACAAGAAATAGGATTTAGCCTTTTTCTTTTTTGCAATGACTATTTTTTTAAGAAGAAGGAACTAGCTGCATGGATTTGAATGACAAACATTTTAGGAACACACTGTAATTAAGGGTTTAAAGAAGATTATGACTAGGCATAAAAATATCATAATGAAAACCACATAAAAGCTCTTAATAAAAATAATCAAACATTCTAAAAACCCACATTCATACAATAACTCAGGAAATAATCCTTAAATTATTGCGAAACAACAGGAACCTCTGTGCCTCACAGGAGCATGGTGAATTTATTAATACTTAATGATTTAAAAAAATACCTTCCAAGAGTATTGATAAATGAGTATCTAGCCAGATTTTCTTGTAACGAATTACTAATAAACATGTAGAGAGAAGTATTTATTAAAATAAAGGAAACTCAAAAGAGAAGAAACACTTCTAATTAGACAGAGCTTAAAGGTATATGTGCTCTTCACGAATTTTACAATCTCAGGAATGAGATTAAAGCCCCGTTAGATGATGCTCCGATCTTCGTTTCTTTCATTCTTCAGAGGTGACCATGTTATTAGGGACCTCTCCTCCTGTAGAACATGCTGGGCTCTTACACTCATGCACAGACATGTACCTAGAAAAGTGACCTTAAATTAAAAGCATCTCATAAAAAGTACCATAGACATTCTGTACAATGAGTTTTTTTCTTCATTTAACATTATGAAGATCTTGCTATTTTGGAACATCTACCTATTCTGTTTAACAACTAACTGAACTAAAAAAATTGATGTTTCTCCTTGATCATACTCTTATAACCTAAGAGTACCATTTAAAGGGGAAAAAGTATTTTTGGTGAAGGTTATCAGCAGCAGGGAAAGTACATTTGAAATAATCCCAGTGTGTCATAGAACATTAAATATAGAGACTCTCAAGGGTCACAGTGCCAGGATTCAAATCTTGACAGATTACCTGATTGAAATAGAGGAATAATAATTGTAATCTGTAACATAGTGGTGAAATGAAAATGAGTTAAGATTTGTAAAATGACTAGAACAGTGCATATGAAATGAATAGACGCTTCTCAAAAGAAAGTACAAATGGTCAATAAATGCAAGAAAAATGCTCAGCATCTCTATTAATTAGAGAAATGCAAATTAAAACAATACTAAGATTCTATCCTACTCCAGAAAGAATGGCAATCATCAAGAAATCAAATAGTATTGGGGTAGGTGAAGTGGGAGGGGTAGCAGGAAAGGAAAAAAAATGAAAAAATGGAAACAAAGTCTTTGTAAATAGGGAGGATTGGAGGGGTTGAAGGGAGGTCAGGGGTATGGGGAAAAATAACCAAGATACATCATGTAAAAGTACAAGTTCCCAGTGATGACTGTAACTATATTGTATACCTAAAATATACCAATAAATTTAATGAAAAAAATCAAATAATAAATGCTGGATAGGTTGAAGGGATAAAGAAATCCTTCTGCATTATCAGTGGGAGTGTAAAATAGTACAACCATTATGGAATTCAGTATGAGATATTTCAAAAAATTAAAATGGGAAATTTCATTTGACCTAACTATTCCCCTTCTAGGTATTTCCCCTAAAGAGTTAAAGATGTCATATGACAGTGATTCATGCATACTTTTGTTTATAAAAGCACAATTTATAATAGATGAATCTTATTACAGTGCTATACATTCACCAACGGATGATTGGATAAAGAAAGTGAGATATTTTTACACAAAGGAACATCATTCTTCCATAAAGAAAGATAAATGAGTCATCTGTAGGAAAATGGATCCACCTCTGAACCATAATGTTAGGTGGAATAAATCAGACACACAAGTTTAATTATTGCATAGTTTCTCTTGTATGAGAAACTCAATATAAATGACTAGTAAAATAAAGACAGATAATAGGTAATAGGGAGATAGCTCTTTTGCAAAAAAGAAGGGAATCAAGGGTTGGAGGATGAGGGGAGGGAAGGGAGAGCAAGGTGATGAAAATGAATTGAGATATGTTATGTTCTTGTACCAATTACCCATGAGGAATGTAATCATTATGTACTGTAAACATGTACATATAAAAATAAAAATCAAAAGAGAATAATATATCATGCAATGGCAGCAGTACAGAAATATTGGTTAATTACTATTTGGACTTTACTTCATCTGCATGTGTTTAAAAGAGGAAACTTTTCCCTCATGTCGTGGCTTTTAGCTTTCTGGGTTTTTGATTATAGGAGAGTAGAAGATTTAGTGGTTGAATATTAATGCAAATTCTGGAATTGAGTAGCAACTCTTGGAGGTGGTGACCAGTGGTCTTTGGCCACCATTTTATGTTGTATCACCTCAAACAACCAACACTGTCCCAACTAATTTCTCTGATGTGGTGGGGACAAATACATAAACGATTATGGTTGTCAACAGTCATAGTTTAGTATTTATGAAATCAATTATTTTCTCAATTTATCTATCTGATTCAATAGATCTCAATAATTCATGCATCTATAAATTACATGCAGTTATTTATGACTAACCTGTAGTTATAGTTCTGCTTGCTTTGGAAGCACATATAACTTGTAGTTCTAATTCAAATTTATTATAAAAATATCCTTTTAGAAAATTGCCAGTGTAACTCCAACACACTATGCTACTGCCTAAATTAATGTGCTATTATGATGAAAAATATTACAGCATACAAGGTTATTTAATGAAGCAATAAATCTTCTTGGAGGAAAATATGATATTTCTGTGAATGAGTTTTTCTTCAACTGATGTCATTGTCCTCTTCTGCAGGATAAATTCTAAAATTGATACAAATGACAAATATTGTCATGTTGAAAACGATAAGGTGAAAAATATAAGCTAGCTTGCCAGTAAAGTGAACAAAGTAGCTCAGACTCTATCATCTTTGGTATTTTAGAAGTCTGATGTTTTAAATGTCATGGCTCAGTAATTCATTAAACAGACATTTTCTCTGTTCCTGTGTTGTATTTAGAAATTAGGACAATTTAGAAAAAAAACAGAATCATCAAAACATCAAAATAATTTCCTTAGATACATCATATATTTCTTTTTTCCCCTTTTTTATTGGTACTTCTTTATATTTGTTTTCTTTTTTTTTTCATTTGTACTTTCTTTTTTTTTCTCATTGAGTTTGTTGGTACTTTTTAGGTATACAAAACAGTTAAATTCATCATTGGGATCTTGTAACTTTACATGACAGGTCTTGGTTCTCATATTCCCCCATGCCCCTGCTCTCCCTTCACCCCCTCCTCCCTTCCCTATTTTCAAAATCTTTATTTCTGTTTTCTCATTTTCTCAGATTTATTTCTTTTCCCTTATTACCTTTCCCCTACCCTTCCCGCTTCCCCTACACCTTTAGCCCTTTTCTTCCTATTTCACATTGTCAATTGTACTTTCTTGATGGAAACATAACAAGATAAATCAAAATTTCTGTGATGCTTGCCTATTGTCTTGTACAGATAAACAGGGTTGGAGAAAAGCACATGAACAAAGTAATCTGATTTCATTTCCTGGCTGCTACATGAGTGGACACAGGCAGTCATATTACACTTTCTTAAGCCATTCACTTTCTCACCATTCTGGGCAACACTTTCTCTCCTCTCACTTTTCTTTCAACCCTTTCTTTGCTCTTCCATTCCTACTCCCAGCTGATGGCCTGGCTTCCTACATCTCTCTATTAACCTATGGCTGCCTTGACGAAGCACCACATGCTTGTGGGTTAAAGTGAGAGGTTTATTATTTCACATTTTGGAAGGCCGTAATCAAAATTAGCAAGGCATGCTCTCCCTAGGAGAGATACATTCCTTCTGTTTCTAGCTCTGGAGGCCCTAGATATTACTTGAGTTGTGTCTGACAACTCCAATCTCCGCCTCCTTCTTCCAATTGCAATCTCCTCTGTTCCTTCAGTATTCTCACCTTTTAAATTTTTGTTGTAAATAAATATACATAATATAAAATTTACCGTTTTAACCACTTTTAAAGGTATAGTTCTCCTTTGTCAAGTACATTCACATTGTTCTGCAATTACTATAATCTATCTCTAGAGCTTTCTCATTTTTTCAAACAGAAACTATTAAATACTGAATCCTTATTCCTCCCTTCCCCCACCCTTTGGTAACTGCTGTTCTATTTCCAGATAAAACATTATGCTATAATTAATTCAATAAATTAGTTAATTTTAATTAAATGATTCATATAATTTGACCACTGTAGTGACCTCATATATGTAGAATCATATAGGACTTGTTTTATCGTGACTGGCTAACTTCACTTAACATGAGCTCTTTGCCGCATTTCACCACTGGGGAATGGTGTCAGATGAGAGATTACTCAGTCAATGCCCAGTTTAAACTCCAAATTGGCCCAGTGGGGCTGCCTTGCCAAGACCCCTCAGCATGAGAGAGTCTCAGGAAAAACCAGACCTGAACTCTAGCTTCTGTAGCTTTCTATTGATAGAACCAGGAAGCAAGGATAAGGAATGAAGGAAGGACTACTGTGCATGAATTCATGTAGGGTAAAAAGGAAGGGCGGGGAAGACCAGGATGTTCTGTTACATAATTAACCTTAGGGTCAATTTAAGTAACAAATCAGAGTATGGGGAGAAGAGGACCCAATTAATAATTCTATAAGGTAATGTGTTTTGATCTTACTTGGACTTCTGGCCCTTAGGCTATCTTTTTATTTCTAACCATGCATTCCAGGAAGTTTGGGCTTGTTGATCTGAAAGTCTTTTATCTCTTCATAGCCACATCTGGCCAATGCCCACCCCTAGGTCATCTATATTGTACTGTATGTCAAAGTTTCTTTGCTTCCTAAGGCTGAAAGATATTCTAGTGTCTCTGATACATACATACATACATATATATATATATATATATATTAAATTTTTTTTAAAGTACTGGGGATCAAACTTGGGACCTTGCACTTGAGAGTCAGGTGACAGGACCCCTGAGTTAAATCCCTGACTGTCTGGTACGTACATCTTAATATTTCTCTGTCAATGGACTTGCAATTTCTACCATTTTTTTTCCTGAATGTTTGTAGTACAAAATAATGCTCATTTTAAGGAACTAATACATTAATGTAGCATGTCTTGATCATTTTCAGTTGCTTTACTCCTCTTTTCCTTTGTTTCCCCTCTTCTTTTGTTCCCCCTCTCACTCCTCTTTCCATATCTTTAAGATCTACTCTCTAGTTTCCTATCTGCTTATTTATTTATTTAGTATTTTAGATTTTCATGTAAGAGAAAATATGCAGTATTTAACTTTCTGAGTCTAATTTTATGTTGGTTAGTCTTGTCTACCAATGCTGATAAGGTGACAGTGTTTGTTTGTTTTTTGCAAATTACTTTCCAAGAGGAAGAATATGTGCACAAGGATATGTTCTGTTCACTTTTATTGCCAGCTAACACCACAGGTGGAGAACTGCTCAAGTCTGAATAATTACACATTAGGAAAGCTGAATTGGTCATTTTGCATTGGCACACACATGGGCAGAGCAGCAGCTATGACTGGACAGCTTTCTGGTTTTACTACTCAGATTAAAGAGGTCACTTCGGTATGTGAGTCTATGCACTATGTCATCCATAGAGAAATGCTGATTAGCCAAAAAATGTTACCTGTGATTAAAATTATCAACCACAAGAATGTAACTTGCTGTTAAATGTGAAGCTCTGTGAGAAGATAGACACAGCATGCAGGTGTTCTCTTGCACACAGAAGTGAAATGGCTTTCTAAAGTGGATCACTGGTCAGCATTTTTGAGTTATGAGACCTACTCCAGAGAGTTCTTTTACAAAAATAGTCACTGCTTGGCAGCACATTTCATTGACATAGAGTGAGTCACAAAACATGCTTACTCATGTGATATTTTCAACCTGCTCAATGAACTCCATTTGTCATTTCAGGAAAGAATCTAACTGTGCTCAATTTGGCAAAGTGGCTGCTTTAAAAGCCAAATTGGAATTAAAGGGGTAACAGCAAACATAGGGCATTTTTGCATTTTTCAAATATTAGCAGAGATTTTGAAAGAGATTGAGCCAGGGCCTTTTTCTCTATGCGAGCCACCAATCTCAGTTTTCAAGAAGACTTTGAGTATTAGTTCCAAACAAAAAAGAGTCTTTAACTGTGAAGAAATGACCCATGTGTGAATAAGCCATGCAAATCCATATTGATCAATTGCTTGAGATTAGACATGATAGTGGCCTTGGAATTATATAATAATGCACTTGAGTTATCCCCTGTTCTCCTGGTCCATGAAACCAGGACTAGCTGATCAGTAGTATTTTTTTTTCTCCATTCAACCAGCCCCTAATGTGCAAAGGTTGGGGATTATTGATTATCTTCCTGGATGTAGGAAACTGTAATAATTTTAGTCAGTATGGTATTTATAACCTTATCCTATACTTTGGCACTCCTCAGAGATGTTTATGTGTACATTTAGAGATGTCCCAGAATTCTTAGGTAATCTTTTCATTGTTTCCTGTTCTTTATTCACTATTATTGAGTGAATGTTTTACTATATCCACCTTGTCTTTAAGCCTTGATATCCTTCTTGATTCATTTTGCCTACTGCTGAGATTTTCATTTGAATTATTTGGGTTTTAATATAATTCTTTCTCAGAACCTCTATCTTTTTACTGAGGTAGTCTTATATTCTGCATTATTTTCTTTAATTCAATCAATTATTTAAGTCTTTGAGCTCATATTACTCATTTTGGTAATTGATTCATAAAGATGCTTATTTGTCTCACACTTGATCTCATTCATCATTTTAGCTGTGAGCTTTTGAAATTATTGGCATTTCATCCACTTCAGCATTTGTGGGATTATCCCTTGGGAAGTCATACATTTTTCTTATCTTATTGCCTTTTTTCTCATGATTCTTGTGTTTTTGTGTTGAAAGTTTGTAGATCAGTTTGCTCTAGCACTATTATGGAGATCTCTTTAGTAAGTGTCTTTTTCTCAGTGGCATGCCCTTGTCTTTGAATATGAGTCAGGATGAAAGTGTTCAATCAACTCATTCTTAGTACAAGGTTCAGTCCCTACCACTACATCACAAGGAGAGTACAACCAGTGACACCAATGTCTAAAGGGCCAACCATATATCAATACACAATATACCTAGTTTGTTTAACAAGTTCTCTAACCCATAAAGATAAAGGAATTATAATAATATAAGATAGCCTAGGGGAAAAGAGAAGAAACGATTAAAATTTTAAAAATTTTAAATGGAAAGAGAAAAAAATGGAGGTTTTCATAATTATATTAAAATGGAAGAAAGGGAGAGGTGGAGAGGCTTGAGAGGGACAAGAATGAAAGGAAATCAGGGAAAGAAATATGTATTGAAAGTGAGAGGAAGCAGTTAAAAGATGAAAAAAGAAAGAAAGTGAGAGGAAATACAGGGAGATTGAATGCAATTAGTAGGCTGGCTGAAACACAAAGGTGGGAGTCTCACTTAAAAACCCTTGGTAGGGCAGAACCTGAAAAAACAAGATAAGACACTATAGAGGCAAAACAACAACTTTCACTGAATACACATATTAAAAGAACAAGAAAGGAAATATAGATTTTAATGATAATATTTATATACAAGTAAAGTGGGAGGGAGATTTAAGAGTGTGAGATAAGGAAAGAAAGAAGAGATGAAGAGGGAATATAAGTAGAAAGTAAGAGAAAATATAGGGAGAGTGACTAACAGAAACAAAAATATAGCAATCCCTATGAAACAACCCTTGATAAAGGAGAACATATTATATCACGTTAAGACACACCTGTTCAAAGGGGGGTTTGCTGAAAATCTTTTAATATTTTAATCCAGAATCCTCATCTACCTCTGTCAAAGTAGGAAAAGTCATTTAGAGCAGACAGAAGGCTGAGCTCTGCTCTTCTATTTTTTAAAATTTAATTTATTGGTACATTCTAGGTAGACAGTACAGTTACATTCATTCCTGGGATCCTGTACCTTTACATGCCAGGTCTTGGTTCTCATTTTTTCCCCTTGTCCCCACCCTCTCTTCACCCTCCCCTCCCCCCTTCAAACACTTTAATTCCATTTTTACATTTTCTCATATTTTTTTCCTTTTCCCTTATTCCCCCTTCCCTATCCTGCTCACTGTCCCTACACCTTTGGTCCTTTTCTTCCTATTTGCTAAGTGTCCCATTAGGTACTTGAGTACTATTTTAGTTTTTCACACCAGAGATACTATTCGGTATTTGCATATGTGTGCCTTATGTATTTCACTAAGAAGTATATCCTCCAAATGTACCCATTTACCTATGAATGAATCTACTTTCTCATTCTTTATGGCTGAGTAGTATTCCATTTTGTAGGAAAACCACATCTTCTTTATCCAGTTTCCAATTGATGGGCAGATGGGCTGTTTCCAAGTTTTAGCTATTACAAACTGTGCTGCTTTAAACATGGGGGTGCATATATCACTGTGGTATGATTCTTTCACTTCTTTTGGAAAGATACACAACAGAAGGATAGGTGGGTCAAATGGAACCTCTAATCCTAGTTCTTTGAGGTGTCTCCATATTGACTTCCATAGTGGTTGCATGAGTGTGTACTCCCATCAACAATGGAGAAGGGTTCCTTTCTCCCCACAACCATGCCAACATTTGTTATTGTGTGATTTCTTGATAGCAGCCATTCTTTGAGGGGTGAGGTGAAATCTCAGTGTTGTTTTCATCTGCATCTCTCGAATGACCAGTGATGTGGAGCATTTTTTCATATATTTACTTGCTGCTTTTACTTCTTTGTCTGAGAAATATCTGTTCATTTTGGATGCCCATTTTTGAATCGGGTCTTTATATTGGGGGGCTGATTGTTTTGCGTTCTTTATATATCATTGATAATAGACCTTTGTCTGAGGAACAGCTGGTAAAAATATTTTCCCACATTGTAGATTGTGTCTTAGTTCTGCTGATGGTTTCTTTTGAAGTACAGAAGCTTTTTAATAAGATGAGATCCCAGTTGTTGATTCCATCTGCTAGCTCCCATGCTACTAAGGATTTATTCATAAAGTCTTTTCCTATGCCAATGTCTTCTAATGTCTAAGTTCTGCCTAACTTATCTTCCAGCAAGTTTAATGTTTCTGCTTTAATATTTAGATCTTTAATCCATTTGGATTTTAATTTAGTGAATGATAAGGGTCCAGTTTTAATCTTTGGCAAGTTGACATCCAGTTTTTCCAACACCATTTATTAAAGAGGCTATCTTTCCTCCACTGAGAATGGTCAGCTCCTTTGTCAAAGATGAGGTAGCTGAGTATATCTGGGTTTGCTTTTGTATCTTGCAGTCTGTTCCACTGATCCTCAGGCCTGTTTCTTTGCCAGTACCATGCTGTTTTTATCACAGTGGCTTTGTAGTATAGTTTCAAATTGGGAATTGTTATTCCCGCTGCCATGTGTCTGTTGCCTAGGATGGCTTTTGCTATTCCAGGTCTCTTATGGTTCCAAATGAATGTTTGGATTCTTCTTTCTAGTTCTGTGGAGTATAGTGTTGGGATTTCAATTGGTATTGCATTGAATCTGTATAACAGCTTTGATAGTATGGCCATTTTCACTATGTTGATTCTTCCTACCCAGGATCAGGGGACACCTTTCCATTTTCTTAAATACTCCTTTATCTCTTTTTTCAGAGTGCTGTAGTTTTCAGTGTAGAGGTCTTTTGCTTCTATTGTTAGGTTTATTCCCAGATACTTCATTTTTTTGGGTGCTATTGTGAAAGGAATTGTTCTCCTAATTTCTTTCTCAGTGAGTCTGTTATTTGTGTACAAGAAGGCTGTTGATTTTTCAGTGTTGACCTTGTATCCAGCTACTCTGCCAAAAGTGTCAATTAAGTTGAGAAGTCTTTTGGTGGAGTTTTTTGGGTCTTCAATGTAGAGTATCATATCATCAGCAAATAATGACAGTTTAACTTCTTCCTTTCCTATCTTTATAGCTTTAATTTCTTTCTCTTGTCTAATTGCTATGGCTAATGTTTCCAGAACTATATCAAAGAGGAGTGGTGATAGTGGGCATCCTTGTCTTGCTCCTGATTTTAACATGAAGGTTTTCAGTTTTTGGCCATTTAATATGATGTTGGCTGTTGGTTTTTCATAGATAGTCTTTATTAAGTTGAGGTATAGACCATTTATTCCAATTTTTTGCAGAGTTTTTATCATGAATGGGTGTTGAATTTTTTCAAATGCTTTTTCTGCATCTATCAAGAGGATCATGTGGTTCTTGTCCTTGACTTTGTTGAGATAGTGTATTCCATTAATTGATTTACGTATGTTGAACCATGCTTGCATCCCTGGAATAAATCCGACTTGGTCTGGATGAATGATCTTCTTGATGATCCTCTGCATTCTGTTTGCTAGTATCGTATTGAGGATTTTTGCATCTATATTCATTAAGGAGATTTGCCTGTAGTTCACTTTTTTTGTTACATCTTTCCCAGTTTTGGGAATTAAAGTGATATTTGCTTCCAGGAACAAATTTGGAAGTATGACTTCTCTTTCAATTAGTTGAAAAGTCTGAAGAGTAATGGCAATAGATCTTCTCTAAATGTCTTGTAAAATTCAGCGGTGAATCCATCAGAACCTGGGCTTTTGGGCTTTTCTTTGTTGGTAAGTTTTTAATTACATTTTCAATTTCACTGATTGTGATTGGGGTCTTTAAAATGTTTTTATCTTCTTTGTTCAACTTTGGTAGTTCATAGGTATCTAGAAATCTGTCCATTTCTTCTGTGTTTTCCATTTTATTAGAGTACAGATTCTCATAGTATGCATTAATGATCCTCTGGATTTCTTTCGGATCTGTTGTGACTTCACCTTTTTCATTCCTGATTGCATGAATCTGAACCTTTTCTTTCCTTTTTTGATAAAGTTTGCTAAGGGTTTATCAATTTTATTCAGTCTTTCAACAAATCAACTCTTAGATTCATTTAGTTTTTGTATTATTTTCTTAGTTTCCATTGCACTGATTTCTGCTCAAATCTTTATAATTTCCTCTCTTGTTCCAGCTTTGGGTTTTTCTTGCTCTTGTTTTTCTAGGAGTCTAAGAGTCATCATTAGGTTGTTCATTTGAGCTTGCTCTGTTTTCCTAGTGTAGGCATTCATTGCTATGTATTTTCCATGAAGAATTGCTTTCATTGTGTCCCATAGATCCCTGTATGCTGTACTGGCATTTTTGTTTATTTGTAAAAACTGCCTGATTTCTTCTTTGATTTCCTCTGTGATCCATTGATTGTTCAGGGGAGTGTTGTTCAGTTTCCATGTGTTTGTGAAGTTCCTACAGTTTCTTATGCTATTGATCTCCAGCTTTATTGTGCTGTGATCTGATAACATACAGGGAATAAATTCAATTCTTTTGCATTTATTCAAATCTGTTTTGTGAGTTACTATGTGATCTATCTTGGAGAATGACCCATGTGCAGCTGAAAAGAATGTATATTCTGATTTTGTGGGGTGAAATACTGTACAGACATCTAATAAGTCCATGCATTCAAAAGCTTGGTTCAGTTCTAGTATTTCATTGTTGACTTTTTGCCTAGATGATCTGTGTGTTCTTGATAGTGGGGTATTCAGATCCCCCACTACAATTGTATTACTGGTTATTTGGTTTTTCATGGTACTTAATATTTGTTTTATATAGTTGGGGGCATTTATATTTGGTGCATATATGTTTGTGATTGTCATTTCTTCCTCTTGAATTGTTCCCTTTACAAGGATGTAGTGGCCTTCTTTGTCTCTCTTAATCAGTTTTGGTTTGAAATTTGCTTTGTATGCAAATAAGATTGCTACCCCTGCTTTTTTCTGTCCTCCTGTCACATGGAGAATTATTTTCTATCCTTTCACTTTCAGTCTATGAGCTTCTTTTTGCACTAGGTGTGTTTCTTGTATACAACATATTGTTGGATTTTGCTTCTTAATCCATTCTGCCAGTCTATTTCTCTGGATTGGTGAATTGAAGCCATTGACATTGATAGTTACAAGTGATATGTACTGACTTATTATTGTCCTTTTGTTGACTCTTTTTATTTTTTGTCCTCTCTTTTTAGTTTCTAGCTTTGGCTATTTACTTTGCTCTGTTGGACCTCCTGGTGTTGTGATCTTCATTGTCTTTTTCTAGGATGTTGTTTAAAATTCTTAGTAGTGCTGGTTTAGTATTCATGAAATTTCTCAAGTGTTCTTTGTCATGGAAGTATCTTATATCTCCATCCATTTTGAAAGAGAGTTTTGCAGGATAAATCAGTCTTGGTTGTAGGTTGTTTTTTTTTAGGTCTTGAAAAACCTTACTCCAGGCTCTACTTGCCCCAAGGGTTTGTGTTGAAAAGTCTGCTGTGATTGTGATAGGCTTTCCTTTGCATGTGATTTGTTTCTTTTCTCTTTCTGCTTGTAGTATTTTGTTCTTCTGTGGGGTTTCTGGGATCTTGATTATTATATGTCTAGGTGTAGATTTTTTTTTTATCGTGGCTAGTTGGGGTCCTATATGCCTCTCTTATCTGTATGTCTAATTCTTCCCCTCTGTTTGTGAAGTTTTCTGTCATTACTTCTGTGAACAGCTTTTTAAAGTTATTTTTACTTTCTCCTGCTACTTCATGGATTCCTATCAGTCTTATGTTATTTTTCTTTGCATCATCTAGGAGTTGTTGGATCGATTTCTCATGATCCCTTACTGTTTTTAAGACACCTCTCTTTTCATGGTCACTGTCTGCTATTCTATCTTGCAGGCTGGTTTGGCCTAATCTTCATAACCTTTAGTTCCTACTGGTCCAGTGAGGCCAGAGTCTTGTTTCTCCTGCAGGTGATGGTCTTTATCAGGTGACCTTCTAGTATTCATAGATTTGCAGATCCCAGGTAGGTTTGGCTCCTGTTTTATCTGTGTTTGTCTATGTTTTTCCTGTTTTGTCTACCCTTGCCTCTTAGCAATCTCTGTCTTTTTTCTCCTATGAGTGTTGTTGCTCACAGATCTGTGTTTTTTCCTTCTCTGCTTGGTCTCTCATTTTATTCTTTCTTTTGTTGTTGAGCTTGCTGGCCATTCTCTGTCCCTGGTTATCAACCTATGTACATGTCTGATAATTCTCCTGGTCAGTCACCCTATATCAAGGTAGGGCCGATCTATTTTATATATTTTTTTTTTTTTTTTTTTTTTTTTTTGGTACTGGGGATTGAACTCAGGTCCTTGCACTTGCGAAGTAGCCACTGGAACCACTGAGCTAAATCCCAAGCCCTATATACAGAATTTTTAACTTCAGGGCAAGGGTCAACTTTTCTCAATAGCCCCCTCCTGTATGACTTGAATAAGCTAAAGTGACTCCCTGCTAATAGACCAGAGACTGTGCTTCTTCATATGCTAATTGCTAACTTGGCTGACAGCCCACCCAGGGGCAAATGGTAAGACAAAAGGTGACAATAGAACATTTCCTGCATAAGATAAGCAATGTGTTTGAAGTCTTGGTCCTCTTGTAGTTCTGTGAATGCCCTGACCTACGTTTGAACTTTTGGTTTAGAAAAACCCTATAAAAGGACCTCAGCCTCTGAGCAGTGGCCTCTCTGAGCTACCTGGATCTGGGAGTGCCCTCTGGCCAGACTAATAAAGGTCTATTTACCATCTAGCCTGGTGTGTTCCCTCCTGGGTTTCTCCTTTCTCCATTGAGCTCCCAGAGCCTCCCTGGGTTTTAGGACCCAACATTGTGGAGGCCTTTTCAGCTGTTCATGCTCCATGGAGTGGAAGTGAGATTTAGGTCTTACACTCCCACATAGCCTTTTAAAAGTTCTTTAATATATTTTGGTTGGGTAGGTTTTGATGCTTTTCCTGCATATCTAACCTTCTGCAATGCAAATAATTCTCTCAAGCACTTTCACTTCAGGAACAACTTGAGGTCTATTAAACTAATAAGTAACCATGCAATTTTTCTTTAGTCTGTTGAACAACCAGGAGCTTTTTAGAAGGAACAGCATGGACTCTCACCAAACCAATAAGCAAACATATATATTTCCTTTGATAAATTACTTCCACTAGCTTTCTCTTGACATACATAAGCTTTCCAGTCCTGTCACCATCTCTCTTTTTATTCCTTTAGCAGAACAAAACTTTTATGATATGAAATCCTCTCATATCAAAAGTCTATCTGTTATATTTATAGCCATTTTGATATTTTTTAAAATTTTACTTGCTATAAACCTTTTATAACAAACTTGGCTGCAGCCACTTTGATTTTAAAGTATTTTTTCCCTTTTTTTTGGATTCTCAGTCTCTTACATTTTAAATTTCACTGTCTGACAACAGACCTCTAGTAACCTTGAGTTAATGATAAGCCAACAGTGAGCAGAGAAAACCAACAGAGAGCAAAGAGCAAGTTAACCATATAATTGCAATTCAAGAATTTGCAATGCAAATAAATACCTTAACCACACCAATTAAATAAAAACATCAACTCAGATTAGAAACCAAAAAGGACATTTATCAATTAGCTAAAGTTTGCAATTTGATTCCTCCTGTAAAACCTCTTTTTGCCTGGTAGGCTTTCAACTTTGGCCATTCAGCCCCAGGCTTCAGCTTTCAGATGCCTGCAGGCAGTGCCAGCTGGTGACATTGAACAAATGCTAGCCTTGGGCTTCACAAAGCCAGGAGAATCCCTCTCACTGTCTTGCTCTGCACTTTCTGGCCCTTTGAAATGCAAAGGTGACACCTACCTTATCCCTTCAACTTCAGCTCTTTGTAGCTGGGTCTAAGTCTCAGTGCCCCCCCTCAGTTTAGCTGCTGGATCAGACAGCAGCTAAATCTTGGTTCCCTTCAGGCTGGTCACCATCATCACCTCATTTCACAGGGTACTCCTTTTTTCTCCCCTCCATCAGCCTGTCTGCAGTACCCTGACTGCATATTGAGGCACATAAAAGCTAAGCAGCTTTCTTCGTGTCTTTGCCCATTACATTGTAAATTGTTTTTTTTAAATCACTTTTATTATTAGACTGATTAGGCTGCCTCCCTTCCCTAGTCCCCAGCTGAGATCAGGCAAGCCAGGACTTACACACTTTACTCTGCTCATGCACATACAATTATATATACTTGCATGAAATTATGTACTTGAATTCTCCAGACACACACTTCATTCTATGCACACACAGTCATACCCTCCTCCTATCCCACTTTTTAGTCTGTGTGTAGGTTTTGCCCAGTTCCCTCTGAGTCTGGCTACTTAGTTGGTGCATTGGGTGTGGGTTTCATCTGACTGCTCCTGAGTCTGACTACTCAGCACATTCCTGGGCCTCAAAAATCTTACAGCAGTCCTTGCTCTGTTATTCCTGAATCATCTTGCATCCCAATAGATTTCATCGCACTGGTGGGAGGTAGCCTCCAGGTTTCAGGAGGGCTGGTTCTCTCTCTGAGCTGAACTCTCACCCAGTGGCACCAGAGGTCTCAGGATTCCCACAGCTGAGACCCCTCTTGGACTTGCAGACAAAAGGGACAGCAATTCTGTTATCTCCAGTGCATTTGTGATTACCAGAAATGTTGTAGAATCCAAGAGACAGGAGAGACCAATGGGAAACAGGAGGATTTATTTAGGTTTTAGGTGAACACCAGCTCAACAGACTAAGGTCCAAAGGAAGAGTAAAGAACAAAGGAGAAGCTCTAGTTTTTGTATACTTGGTTAAAGGGGTTGGTCTTTCTAGTGATGTACCAAGTGAATTTACATGAAATAGGACAAGGGCAGGCAGTTTTGTAATTTAGCCTTGAAAGAAGACAGAGCATTGTGAATCTTGTGAGAACAAGATGGCATAAACTTTGTTTACAGGGCATAGTTACAAAATTTATCTGTACCAGAACAAGGAGTTATAGCTACAAGGAAAAGAAGGGGGGCAGTGATTGGATTGGGATGGGGGGGCAGTGCTCAAGGCTGGAAAAAATTGTTTTAAGTCCTCCTTTGCCAGAATATGCATACAAGTAATTCAGCTAGAATTGACTCATATCCCTGCATTCCAGAAAGGTTCCATATCCTTGCCTACCCTTGATGTTACTCTATCTGTCTATGAGGCAAAAAGTGCTGCCTTTCTTAAAATATCTCAGAATATTAATTATTTTAATGCTTGATTAAATGCTTGATAGGTTTTGGAGTTTCTTTTTGTAAATAAAGTTATGATATTCTTTGACCATACATCTTCTAATGATACTGTTTTCCTTATTGATTTTTATATATTTCATATATCAGTTACCTACTTAGTGGTGGATTTTTAAATATCTTTAATCTTATCCATACTGTTAATTGCATAGCAGAAAGTCAGTAATCATCTACAACTTTCCCCTTATGCTTAATACTTTTACTATTTAGCTTTAACAGTCTATTTCTTATCCTCAGTTCCAAGAGAGTCTTCCTTTCTCACTTCCATTACTAATCCATTTTTGGAGCCCATGTTTGTGTCAATATTTAAAGTAAGGATCCACAGTTGTGATGATTATGGAATATGCCCCTCAGATTTCCAGCTTTGAGCAGTATACTTTTCAGGCTTCTCATCAGGCTGTGCCCTGAGCATTTGGCTGTACTGAAAGTGGAGCTACATCTCCTGCAGTCTCTGTCCAACCTATAAGTGCAACACTGTGGCTCATTCTTGGGAGATGTGAGATTCCCTAGAGGGGTAATTATTAGTATTTTATGAAAAAATAAAACAAATCTTATAACAAAATAATAAAATAATAACAATAGCAGTTAAACCACCATATATCATTGACTTCAAAGTATAGTGGTAACTTAGTTTGTGAATTTAATTCTTCCCACAATTCTAGTGGCAAATGAAGTTGTAGGTGAAAGAATCAAATTTCCCTAAAAGGTCAGCATTGAACTTACCCATTGAGTTTGATTCAGTTCTCATCCAATCCAGTTTGCAACAAGAATCATAGAAAGAATTAAGTTTGTAAACCAAGGTACCACTATTGTTACTCACAGTGCAAGACATAAATTCAAAAAAGATTCTCCCTTACAAAGAAGAAATAAACAGGCAATAGTGCAAAGCTTTCTTTCTGAAGCAGAGCGGTAATTTTGACCTGAGGACTCCCAAATAGCCTTGCCAAAATTTTTTGGACTTGCACTGTCATGTAGAACTCTTTCTATCCAGCTCTTCTTTCTTCCTCCTTTACCATACAAGGGTCAAATGAATATTACATTCTGAAGTGTCTTTCTGACTCCTCCTTTATGCGCGATCATTTTTCTTCACATATATTTCCCATAATAAGTCTCTTCTTCCTTAAAGTCTATCTTGAGCTCTGATAGAGTGCCCCCAGAAAATGTAGGACTAACTTAGCTTACTGCCTGTTGGACAGAGGGTGCCACTGAGAGTGGTTTTAAGGTACAGATAAATTTCCTGGAGCTTCAAGGTAGAGGAGTCACTGTTCCAGGCATGTTAGGTCAGGGAGTTTAAAAGTGTGAAGGGAGGACTCTCTTTTACAAAGAGAGGGGAACTGGCTGGTTACTGTTAAATTGCTTTGTTTTCTTACATAGGGATAAAAAAAATGTGGAATCTAAAAAAGCTGATTAATAGGAGTTGAAAATAAAATAATGGTTACTAGTTACTGAAGACTTGTGGGGGAAAATGGTGTGAGAAGGTAGGGGGAAATGGTGTGAGGAGGTTGGTCAATCAGTATGAAGTTATATTTACTTAGGAGGAAATATTTCAGGTTGCTCATGACACAGTAGAATAAACATAGTTAATAATAATGGATTACACATCTCAAAATATTTAGGAGAGGATTTTAAATGTACTCACAACAGACAAATGTTGCAAGTTTGGTAATTGGCCTGATTTTATCATTATACAATATATACATCAATCAAAACATCAAACTCGGCCTCAGAAGTATTTGTCAATCCAAAAAGAAACAACTGAGGGCTATGTACAGTCTAATTGTAATCTAACTACAATATAACTACTACTATTTACAGTCAGTTAAATGTTAGGGGTTAGAACTGTCACTACAGACTTTTACGTCTTACAGAAAAATACTAGACACAACTAAGTAGCAGGTTGAATATGCAGATGATCAATGTGTGCAAGGACAAATAGCCCTTTATCTTCCCTTCTCACTTGAAGCACTGATGTCATTCTATCTATTCTGTTGTGTCTACTTCAATTGGCTTTCTCTCCTCTATTGGATTTCTCTTCAGGAAGTTTTGCTATTCAGAGTGTGCTTATTTTGGAACATAATTTCATGTTTCCTCAGAGGAATTAGGTGATTTACTTGGCAGTATTAATTGTGAAGGAGCCAAAGGCCAGAACTTTATTTGTATTAGTCAACGTGAGGGGTTTTCATTTCTTTGTTTTTGGTTGTGGGCTTTTAAAAAATCTTTTTTATTTTATTAAAAAATAAAAATTTCACAGTCAAATAATAAGAGAATAACAATGGTTGGAGCGTTGTGCATTGTTACCTTCAAATTAGTTGCTCAGACATAAGCAAAAAGACTCTTACAAAAAAGAAACAATAGAAAACATAAATGTTTCTTTTCAACAGACTAAGATAAATTAGTATAGTGAAACAAACTGCCCATATATTGAAACATTTTTTATCTTTATTAAGTATATTGGTACAGTTTAGGTATACAATACAGTTACATTCATCATTGGGATCTTGTACCTTTATAAGACTTATATTGGTTCTTATTTTTCCCCATTCCCCAGCCTTCGCTCTCCACCCTTCCCTGTTTACAAAGACACTGATTGCATGTTTTTCCTTTTTACATATTTTTTCTTTTCCCTTTACCCTACCCCTCCCACTTCCTCTACTCTTGTAGACCTTTTCTTCCTATTACACAATATCAATTATATATTTTGATCCTTATTTATACTTTTAGATTTTCTCACCAGAGAAACTATTTGGTATTTACACATGTGTCCTATTTATTTCACTTAAGATTATGGCCTCAAAGTGCAACCATTTAGCTATGAATATCTCTAGTTTCTCATTCTTTATCGCTGAGAAGTACTAAATTTTATTTAAAAAAATCTTTATCCAGTCTCCAGTTAATGGGCAATTGGGCTGTCTCCAAATTTTAGCTACTACAAACTGTGCCACTTTGAACATGGGTGAGTATAAATCATTGTGGTATGATTCTTTTAATTCTTTTGGGAAGATATCCAGCAGAGGAATAGTTGAGTCAATTGGGACTTTTAATCCTAGTTGTTTGATGTATCTCCATATTAATTTCCACAGTGGTTGCACCAGTCTGTATTCCTGCCAACAATGAAGAAGGCGTCCTGTCTCCCCACAACCCTGCCAGCACTTGTTACTGGTTTATTTCTTGATAGCAGCATTCTTTCTGAGGTAAGATGGGACCTCAGTATTGTTTCACCTAAATCCATTGCATGACCATGATGTTGAACATTTTTTCATATGTTTATTTGCTGTTTTTACTTTTCTTTTCTGAGAAATGTCTGTTTATTTCAGATGTCCATTTTTGAATTGGTTCTTTATATTAGGGGATTCTGATTTTTTGAAGTTCTTTTTATATTCTAGATAGTAGACCTTTTTCTGAGGAAAAGTTGGTAAATTTTTTTTCCCATGTTGTGGGTTGTCTCTTAGCTGTGCTTATGATTTCTCTGGCAGTGCAGAAACTTTTTAAAAAGATGAGATTTCAATTGTTGATTCTTTGCGCTAGTTCTCATGTTCCTGAGGATTTCTTACAGCATATTGTTGGATTTTGCTTCTTTATCCATTCTGCCAATCTATTTCTTTTGACTGGTAAACTGAGGCCATTTATATGGTTGGTTATAACTGATATGTATTGACTTATCACTGTCATGTTATTTTCCTATTGTTGGGTTTTTTTTTTCTCCCTCTCCCTTTAAATTCTTGCCTGTTGGATTTACTCTGTTGGGCCTCATGGAGTTGTGAACTTCATTGTCCTTTTCCTAGGATATTTTAAAAAATCATTTGGAGTGCTGGTTTGGTAGTCCTGAAGTTTCTCAGGTATCCTTTGTCATGAAAGTATCTTATTTCTCCATCAATTTTGAAAGATATTTTTGCAGGATATATTAGCCTAGGTTGGAGGTTGCTTTTTTAAAGCTTGAAATACCTCACTCCAGGCTTTCCTTGACTTGAGGGTTTGTGTTGAAAAGTCTGCTGTGACTCTGATGGGCTTTCCTTTGCATGTAATTTGTTTATTTTCTCTAACTGCTTGTAGTATTTTATACTTCTGTTGGGTTTCTGGGATCTTGATTATTATATGTCTAGGTGTAGATTTTATTTTATTGTAACTAGATGGAGTCCTATGTGTCTCACTTATCTGAATGTCAAGTTTTTTTGCTCTGTTTGGGAAGTTTTCTGCTATTACTTCTGTAGATAGTTTTTTAAATGTCATTTGTGCTTTCTCTTGATTTTTCTTGAACTACTATTAATCTTATATTATTATTCTTTGTGTAATATAGGAGGTGATGGATTGATTTCTTGTGGTACCTTACTATTTTTAAGAGATCTCTTTCATTGTTACTGATTGTCATCCTGTCTTCTATATGTCTGTTATTCTGTCTTCAGATTGGGTTAGTGTGCTATGTATACTTTTTCTAGAGTTTTTAATCTCCTGGGTATCAGTTTGCATCTGTTTCATGCATTCCTTTGCTTTCTTATGTTGGGCCTTCATGGCTTCCATTTCCTTCCTATGCTTAGCATGCATGGCTTTCATCATGGTCCTGAAATCATCTATTTTTAAAAATCTGTTTCTGTTTTAGAATTTATAATCATGTGTTTTATCTGGGAAGTTATTTTTGTTTTGAATATTTCTAGTGTCTCATTCACCTATTTTTTACTTGCTTTGCTCTCAGTTCAGATTGTCCAGGTGGTTGATTATCAGACTTTTCCATTTCATTTCCCTCAGAATTTGCCTTTGATAAGCTGGAAGACTGTGTCTTATTTAAATGTCTTCATTTCTATTATTGTTGGTATAGTCTTTGGGTTAATTTCTGGGTTGATACTTTGATATTACTTACTGTAAGTATCTTTGTTGATTTTATTTAGAACCCTTAAAGAATGATTGCTTCTCAGAGGTATTTTCCAGATATAGCTGATCTTCAGGATTTAAGTCTCTAATGACTCTGGGGCAATTTCATTTCCATTATACCAGAAAAGATAATTAATTAGATCAATTGCAACAGTAGCCCAAGTGATACAATCAGCAATAACAATAGAACCAAACAAAGCTTAGAAAATGACAATTTGTGGTAGTTATTAATCTATCACCTTTAATTTTGTGAAGTAAAATGAAATCAAAGACTAATTCAAAATATGTTTATAGTGAATAAACTGATCAATAAAGCAACTTTACCCATCAGGATGGGGACTTAGGAGTAAGGCACTCTTACTATTATTCACTTCTGCTCTAGCTTAGGGCAATGGCCTTTAAAAGTCCTGTTCCTCTGCAGAATAAATGAGGAATAGGCATAGGCAGGAAGCCAGAGGCATGAGGTGGTGGTGGGGGTTTGGGTTGGGTTGCTGGAAGCACCTGCATGGCTCTGGTCCTCACCAGTCCACTGGTGTCAGGGAGGCACAGTGGGGGAAAGGGCTTACACCAATGGAATTTGTAGTTTGGGGAAATATTTGAAGTTATTTCTATTTCCCACTTATCTTTCTTTTATTTTGTTCTATATTTGAATTTCTCTTATAAAAAATGTGACATTTGAGCTTGTGTATATGACTTTCAGTTACACCCTGCCCTTTTTGAGACAGAATCTCACTCTACTGTAACTCAGGCTGGTTTTGAACTTATTATGTACAATATGATGGCTGGTTGGCTTTGAACACAATCCTCCTGCCTCAGACTCCAGAGTGTTGGGATTACAGGTGTGTGCTACCACTACCTGCCAGTTGCCCATTTTTTGATTGGGTCTTTTATTTGCATGGGAATCTATGCTTTTGAGTTTTTTATGTGTTCCTGATGTTAGTCCTCTGAGAAATTACTGAAAAAATATTTTCCCCATTCTGTGGGTCTTCTCTTCACTTGGTTGGTTGTTTCTTTTGTGGTGCAGAAGGTTTTTATTTATTAGGAGCCTATTTATTGATTTTCAGTATTATTTCTTGAGCCACTGGGGTTCTGTTAAGAAAGTCCATACCTATGCCTATGGCTTCAAGAGTTGTACCTACTTTTATCTTCAGTAGATTAATTGTTCCTGTTTTGACATTTGGATCTTTGATTCATTTAGATTTTAGCTTAGCACATGGTGAGATCTATGGGTCTAAACTCCTTATATGGCGTGGATTTCAATTTTCCCAGAATCATTTATTAAAGAGGTTAATTTTCCTCCAGTGCATGTTTCTGGCTCTTTTGTCATAGATCACTTTATGTGCCTGGATTGTTTCTTCTTCTTATATCCTGTTCTACTGATCAACATGCTCACTTTTCTTCCACTACTGTTCGGTTTCAATCCGGTAGCCTTACAATATAACTTCAAGTCTGAGATTGTGATACCATCTTCTTTGCTTTTGTTACCCAGGATTGCTTTTGGTATTTTGGCTCTTGTCTGATTCTGTATAAATGTTGAAATTGTTTTCTGTAGTTCTGTGAGAAATAACATTGGTATTGTGGTTGGGATTACATTAACTCTGTACATCAGTTTTGGAATAGCTATTTTGATTATATTAGTTCTGCCACACCAGGAAGGGGGGTACTTTTTTCATTTTTCAGTGTCCTCCTTAATTTTCTTTTTAATCTGATATTATTATTATTGAAAGGGTCTTTTGCTTCCTTAGTTAAGTTACAAATAAGCATTTATTTATTTTTTGGATTCTATTATGAATGCTATGTTTTCCTAATTGTTTTTTCAGTGAGTTCGTTATTAGCATATAGGAATTCTACTGATTTTTGTGTTTATGTTGTATTCTGCTACATTAAATTATCAACTCTAGATTGACTTTTTGTGGAGTTTCTTGAGTTTTGCAAATAAAGGATCTTAGGGCTGGGGATTTAGCTCAATGGTTCTACAGCCTACCTCATAAATAAAGGATCTTGTCATCTGCAAATAATGATATTTTGATTTCATTCTTTCCTGTACACATTCTTTTATTTTTCCTCTTGCCTGATTGTTCTGGCTAACGTTTCAAAGTGTTTGTTAAAAAGGAATGGTGATAATGGACAACTTTTTCTTGTTCCTGATTTTAGAGGGAAGACTTTTTCTTATTTAATATAATATCGGCAGTAGGTTGGTCTTAAATGTCTTTTGTCATGTTGAGATAAGGTCTTTCTATTCCCCTTTTATTCAGGGTTTTGATCATGAATAGATGCTGGAATTGTCAAGGGCTTTTAATGCATCTATTAAGATGATTACATGATTTTTGTTCTTGTTTCTGTTTATGTGATGATTACATTAATTAATTTATGTATGTTGTTGAACCATCTTTGCATATCTGGGTTGAAGCCCACTTGGCCATAGTGTATGTACTTTTTGATGATTTGTCACCAGTATCTTCTTGAGGATTTTTGCATCTATGTTCATTAGAAAAACTGGCCCATAGTTCTCTCTTTTGGTTGCCCCTTGTCTGACTTTGGGATCATGGTAGTATTAACTTCTGAGAATTATTTTGGAAGTACTCTTTCTCTTTCAGAATTAAAAAGTTTGAGGAATGTGGAGGTTAGATCTTTCCTGAAGTTATTACAGAATTTAGCGCGAATCCATTAGGTACTAGTTTTATCTTAGTTGGTAGTTAAAAAAAATCATTGTTATTATTACTGCTTCAATCTCATTGCCTGTTATTGGAAAGATTGTTCAAGATTTTAAAGTCTTTTTGGCCCAGTATTGGTAACTTGTATGTATCTAGGACTCTCTCCATTTTTTCTGAGTTCTCCAAATGTTTGGCATATGTGTTTGTGAAGTAGATGCTGATAATGTTTTGAATGTTGTTAGCATCAATTATGATTTCATTTTTAAATTTCTAATTACATTAAATTTTGTATTTTCTTTCCTTTTTCAGTGATACTGGATAAAATTTTGTCTATTTTATACTTCCTTTTAAAGAATTAGCTCTTCAATTCATTGATTCTTTTTATTGATATTTCTAGTCTCCATTTCATGCATTTCTGCTCTGATCTTTATAATTTCCTTCCTTGTACAATCTTTGGGTTTGGACTATTCTTATTTTTCTAAGATCTTAAGGTACATCATTGAGCTATTTATTTGGGCTCATTCTATTTTTTTTTTTTTTTTTTTTTTTGATGTGGGCACTCACTGCTATACACTTCCCTTGTGGGATTGCTTTCATTGTGTCTCATAAATTATGGTATGTTGTGTTGACAATGTCATTTAATTCTAGGAACTGTGTTATTTCTTTCTTAATTTTCTCTGCGATCCCTTGGTTATTCAAGAGTGTGCTGTTCACTATGCATATGTTTGCACAGTTTCTGAGGTTTCCATGGCTATGGCTTTCTAGCTGCGGTCTGAAAAATAAGCATGACAAATTTTTTATTCCTTTATATTTACTTAGGCATGCTTTATTAATTAGTTTGGGATCTATTTTTGAGAAAGTGCTATGTGCAGCCAAAAAAGAATATGTAGTCTGTTGTTGGATGGAACACTCTGAATATATGTTAAGTCCGTTTGTTTGATAGTTTTGTTCAACTCTTATATTTCTTTTATAGATTTTTTTTGTTTAGTTGATCTGTCTACTTGGGATAATGGGTTATTAAGATTCACAGTTATACTTATATTGATGTTTGTGTAATCTTTTATGTCCATTACAGTTTTTTTTTAATGCTATGGTTTGGTAAATATATGTTTATAATTGTTTTCACTTTTGGTTGAATAGTTCTGTTAACTGATATATAATATCCTTTGTCTCTTTTTGCCAGCTTTGGCTTGAAATCTACTTTGTCTGAAAATAGGGTAGCTGGTCCAACTTGTTTTCAGATTCCCATTCATGGAATATTGACATCCTTTGATTTTTTTTACTCCATGAATTTCTTTTTGTGTTAAATAGGTTTCTTGTGTATGGCACTGGATTTTTGTTTCTTGATAAGTTCTGCTAATTTCTGAGTTTTGATTGGTGAACTAAATCCATTTATATTGATAATTATAAATAGACATTGATTTACACCTATCATTGCATTACTTATTTGTGTGTTTTTTTTTGCCTCCAACTCTACTTAATTACTGTCTTTATATGATGTATTCATTTTGTTGTATCTTTTGGCATTGTAGGCTTTATTGTGTCCTACGATATACCTGAAATTTTTTTGGCATGTTGGCTTAGAAGTCATGATTTTTTTTTAACTTTTCTTTATCATGCAAGTATTTTATTTCTCCATCAAGTTTGAAAGATACTTTTGCAAGATATACATCTAGGTTGGAAATTGTATTCCTTATGTGCTCAAAAGAATTTCATTCTCTTTTTGTCTTTGAGGTTGTGTTGAGTAATCTGTTGCAATTCTGTTAGGTTTTCCTTTATAGGTGATTCATTGTTTTTCTCTAGAAGGCTTTCAGATTCTGTTCTTGTGTCGTGTTTCTGCTAATGTATTTCTGGTATTTTAATCATTGTGTGGTGTGAAATATTCTTTCCTGATCATGGCTCTTCAGTGTTCTAAATGCTTCATTTATCTATAAGTTAATTTTTTTCACATCTGGAAAGTTTTCTTCTACTAATTGTGTAAACATTTTTTATGCACATTGTGCTGTCTTCTGATTTTTTATTTTTTTTGGCTGTTTCAATTACTCTTGTATTAGGCCTCTTTGAGTTCTATAGGAGCTGTTATATCCATTTTTCATGGTTTCTTGTTTCTTTAAAGGTATGTATCACTAATTGATCATTGATCATAGTCCTGTCTTCTAGGACAGACACTCTCTCTTCATGCTAATTTCAATCATGTTTTTAATCTCCTGTATTTCTGTCTCAAACTTTCTTATGGACTTTCATTGTTTTCTGTATTGGACATTCATGATTTGCATCTCTTTCTTTAGCTCCACGAGCTATTTCTTAATATTTCTGGACTCATTGATCATTTTTTTCATTGTGGTCATTATATGATCACTTATATTTTAAAATTTGCCAAGTACTTTGTAGAACTGTTTTACCCCCATTGTTACCCTTTTAATCTATCTGCTGTGTAATTTATGATTTTTTCCCCTCTCATTTACTTTCCTCACATTGCCCCCATGCCAATTTTCATGGAATGAGGAGTTTTTGTTTCCTTGGCTTTTCATGTTTCTATTTGTTGTTGTTGTTGTTGTTGTTGTTGTTGTGTGTGTGTGTGTGTGTATGTGTATGTTGTGCTTTTCACATTCATTGCTTCATTCCCCTATTCTTTGAGAGTGAGCCACAGTATTGTTGATGATATCTCCATACAATCCATACTGACATAGAGAGAAAGCCAGTTACTGACCACTAATATTTAATTCTGTGTATTTCAGTAAATTCAATGACAACAAATGGCAGCAAATGCGAACTGGATACTGACAAACTGTAGGAACCACTCACCAACAGATCTTCACCAAAGCAAAGGGGACTGATTTTAGTGAAGAAAAATGGGCCTCCATATATTGAGCTATCATCATACAGCGCACAGATTTCTGTTGAATGTTGGCAGCAGTATCAAAGCTCAAACAAACTTCTAGGTTAAATTTCTTCAGGACTGCTCTCTCTAATGATTAATTCCACTGATCCCAGCTTTCCACAACAGAGTAGAGGCCATATATCCTCCTAGGCTGAGCCCAGTCCTCCCAGGTGACATTAGAAGATTCCTATTTGGCCTTCACCCTCTCCACATCTATCTCCCTAGGCTGTCTCTCAGCTAGTCTTTGTGGAAGGGTTTTACTTCATTCCTGAAGTGAGACTCCTTCTGGGTGTTGGTCTCTTGTTCAATCATGTTGGTCTGTTGGTTATTGACCATGTTGTCCAATGCTGTGGAGAACCCAGGGACCGGGATTGGGGCACTTAATTCCTAAGTTTTCTGGGTTCAGGATTGGGTCCCTGGCAGACCATACCATTGGGGGATAGGGTGAAGGGGGCTTCCCAGGTCCTCTGGGTTCTGGGTCCCTGGTAGGCCATAGCTGGGGGTTGGGCAGGTGGTTGTGGAGGTTTTTGTTTTGTTTTGTTGGTTTTCTGTCTATGTTATTCAGGATGGCCTTGAAATCGCTGTGTAAACCAGATTGGCCTTAACTCTTGGCAATCCTACTTTAGTGCTGAGATCTCAGGCATGGCCAGATCAAAGTGAGATTTAAGGAACTGGTTAGAGATGAATTCCAGGGTAAAGAACCTTAAGATCACAATAATTGTCACTGTTCATTGTCATTTGCTGAACTCTCCAGTTCCTCTGCCAGGAAGAACGGACCCATAAAAGAGTGAAGAGGTAGTAGAAGGAGCAGTTTCTTTTGATATTAATTCAGGTCTAGAGGAACAAAGTAGGCTCAGAAACCAGCTGAAAGCTACTGATAAATACTATCTTTTTCTGAAACTTCTCTCTTCAGCAAGCTTTTTCTCAGGTACTTCCAGAATTTGTGATCTGAATTGCTGAGACTAGTTTTTAACATGAAAAGTAGGTAAATATTGTTTCAAGACAATATAAGGTAAGGCAATGTTGGGGAATGCAGAAGTCAAACTTAAAAAACCTTTCTCTTAACTGCTGTCATTGCACACTAGGCCTCAACCACTCACTCTCCCTTATACACTGAACTTCAGGATAACTTGTCTCCCAGTTCTCATAGAATTCATGTTTCCCTCATTCTTGAATACTTTATCTGGGGGAGGATTTGTTTTGTTTAGAAGAAGGAGCATTTGTCCTATTCTACCTCATTATTTTGGCAAAAACAAAATCTGCACAATACACACACATGTTCATAAGCATGCACAAAGTGTATATGTGTGTGCACTCATAATGACCCCATACTTGGAACTTTCTAAGCAATTTATAAGTGAATAGCTATATTTGTTTACATGTGAGATACACAGAACAATGTAAAGTGATGTACAAAACTTTACATTTTTATTTGCTTAGGAGATTATTGGGGACAGAATGCCAGATTTTTTTTTATTCTTTATAATGGGAAATAGCTTGTATAACTATATTTTGAAATGAAATTGCAATTGCCTGTGTTTAAACTAACTTGGACCAGAAGATGGCAGCATAGTAGCATATTTGGCCTTTGTTGCTTTCCCTTTACACTAGTATAGGCCATAGTGACCTGCTGCTTCCCCAGTTCCTGGATTTAACTATTAAAAAATTACATTAACAGAGCTGCCTGTCTGCCTGCCTGCCTGCGACCACCCGGCGGCGTGCACGGGAGCTCCCGGCCTGCGCGACAACAGACCAGGAAGGCCCCAAAGACCCCGGAGGGGG
>NW_022900947.1:52984168-53017801 GCF_012274545.1 Fukomys damarensis
AACAACTGGGATCTCATCTTACTAAAAAGCTTCTGTACTTCAAAAGAAACCATTAGCAGAACTAAGAGACAATCTACAATGTGGGAAAAAATTTTTACCAGCTGTACCTCAGACAAAGGACTATTATCAAGGATATATAAAGAACTCAAAACAATCAGTCCCCCCAAATATAAAGACCCGATTCAAAAATGGGCATCCGAAATGAACAGACATTTCTCATACAAAGAAGTAAAAGCAGCAAGAAAATATATGAAAAAATGTTCCACATCGCTGGTCATTCGAGAGATGCAGATGAAAACAACACTGAGATTCCACCTCACCCCACAAAGAATGGCTGCTATCAATAAAATTAAAAAAAAAATTAAAAAAAAATGACATTGATTGTATTTCTTATTTTATTTAGGATGGCCACTTGTTTAAAATATCATTTTCTGTTTTTTTTCAGCTTTAATTGAGCTTATTGGTACATTTTAGGGATACAGTACAGTTACATTCATTCTTGGGATCTTGTACCTTTACATGACAGGTCTTGGTTCTCATTTTTTCCCCTTGTCTCTGCCCTCTCTTCACCTTCTCCTCCCCTCCTCCCCTCCCCATCTACAAGCACTTTATTTCCATCTTTTCTTTATCTCACATTTTTTTCTTTTTCCTTATTACCTTTCCCCTATCCATCCTACCTTTCCTACACCTTTATCCCCTTTCTTCCCATTTCACCATGTCATTTGCTGTTTTTAATCTGTGTGACTAAGTTGTCCTGCTGTCCCTCCATTAGTTTGGTTGCCATTAATTTTATATTCCTGGGTTATAAGAAATATACTGCCAATTTAAATAACTAAAACTGTTTTGACTCTTTAATATTTAATATTAATTGGAGGATGGCTTGGGATCTTTTTTTAAGGCAAGTTGAAAAATCAGTTTCTGACCACTTCAACCTCACTCATAGTTCCTCGCTGGCCTTGCTGTAACTTACACACTCAGTTTTTGCCCCTTTCCAATGGTGAATAAGTTCCCAGAGGAAGGATAGTTTTAAATGACTGCCATACCTGTCCTGTCCAATTACATTTCTCAAAATGTTCACTACTCTAACAGCAATTACAAAAAAAAAAAAAAATGATCTCTTCGTGTGGTCTTGTGAATTGGGACTTGGTTTTATATGGAATTGCATACTTAATGTCTAGAATACTCAATACCTAACACAGACATTTTAAAAATGTTTGTTATATGAATGAATAAGTGATTATGAAGTAGTTTCCTAGAATAATTAGGCAAGTGATGTCCAATAGGGTTTTCTGTGATGTTAGAAATGTTCTATATCTGTGCTGGTCATAATAGTAGCCACCAGCCACATATAGATATTTTGTATTTAAAATATGATTTGTGAAACAGAAAAACAAATTTTAATATATTTAATTTTAATTAATTTAGATCTAAATAGCTTCATGTGACCACTGGTTACATGTTGGGCAGTGTATCTTTCAGTGCTTAGTGATGGTTTGCAGGTTGTTTTCCTTGCTCTGCAATGTCAGAGGGTGATAGGCTGAACTGTTCTGACAGCTGAATTCATGGACCCCTTTTCTAGTGGCTATTCATGCATTCCTCAGATATCAATTAGATATACTAGATACTAATTAGCCATATATGCAAGTGCTAATTAGATATTATGAACATATTAATTATATTAATTAGATATATCTGAAGATATTAATTAGATATTATTTATAGTATTTGAATTTTGTTTTTGGTACCAGGGATTGAACTCAGGACCTTGCACTTGCAAAGCAGGGGGTGGCACCACTGAGCTAAATCCCCAGCCCTATGAGTTGTTTTTTGGTAGTAGTTCAGCCTTCCATGTCTCTTCTTCCAATTTCCTCCAATCAGGTATAGGTTTCATATATCTTAAGTTTGACTAGGATTTTGTAGATATGGCCATGGTCATGATAGATATTTGTAGAATATTAATTACATCAGTATTAGAAAAAAGTAGAAAATATTTCCAAATTCACGAATGTGTATTGTGAATGCATACATTTTTATAATGATTATTTTCCTCCAATTGTTCCCATCATAGGGTCCTTTTTTTTCATTAAGTTTATTTGTACCTTGTAGTTATTCAGTGCAGTTACATTCATTAGGATCTTGTACCTTTACCTGATGCATTTTGGTTCTTATTTTTTTCTCCATTCCCCTACCCCCTTCACCTCTTCCACCCTTCTCTATTTACAAAGACTTTGTTTCCATTTTTCCTTTTCTCATATTTTTTCTTTTCCCTTATTTCCTTTCATCTAAGTATTCCACTTCCCATTCTCCATTAGACCTTTTCTTCCTATTTCACATTATAAGTTATACAATTTGAACCTTATTTATTTAAACTTTTAGTTTTTCACACACACCTGAGAAGTTTCAGTACTTAAATGTGTGTACTGTGTATTTCTCTTAAGAGTATGGCCTCAATGTGTATCCATTTAGCTACAAATATCTCTAGTTTCTCATTCTTTATGGCTGAGTAGTATTCCATTTTATAGAAAAACCACATCATTATCCAGTCTCCAGTCGATGGGCAATTGGGCTACTTCCAAGTTTTAACTGTTACAAACTGTGCCTCTATAAACATAGGTATGCATATATCACTGAGGTGTGAGTCTTTCCATTCTTTTGGAAAGATACCCAGAACAGGGATAGCTAAGTCAAATGGGACCTCTATTCCTAGTTGTTTAAGGTATCTCCATATTGATTTCCACAGCGTTTCCACCAGTCTGAACTCCTACCAACAATGAAGAAGGGTTCCTTTCTCCCCAATAGCCCACCAGCATTTGTTATTGGTTAATTTCTTGATAGCAGCCATTCTTTCTGGGGTGAAGTGGAATCTCAGAGTTGTTTTCATCTGTATCTCTCTAATGACCAGTGACATAGAACATTTTTTCATACGTTTATTTGCTGCTTTTACTTGTTTGTCTGATAAATGTCTGTTCACTTTAGATGCCTATTTTTGAATCAGGTCTCTATATTTGGGGGATCTAATTTTTTTTTAGTTCTTGATATATTCTAAATAGTAGACCTTTTTCTGAGGAACAGATGATAAAAATGATTTTCCTACATTGTAGGTGGTTTCGTAGTTCTGTTGATAGTTTCTCTTATAGTTCAGAAGCTTTTTAAAGTTGAGATCCCCAAAGTGAAATAGGAAGTAAAGGGCTAAATGTGTAGGGGAAGTGGGAAGGGTAGGGGAAAGGAAATAAGAGAAAAGAAAAAAATATGAGAAAATGAAAAAATGGAAACAAAGCTTTTGTAAATAGGGAAGGGAGGAGGGGGTGAAGGGAGGGCAGAGGTATGGGGAAAAAATGAGAACCAAGACTTGTCATGCAAAGGTACAAGATCCCAGTGATGAATGTAACTGTACTGTATACCTGAAAAGTACCAACAAATTCAATGAGGAAAAATAAGATGATATCCCAATTGTTGATTCTTTGTGCCAGTTCCCATGCTACTAATGATGTGTTCATAAAGTCTTTTCCTGTGCCAATGTCTTTGAGTTCTACCTAACTTATCTTCCAGCTAGTTTAGTGTTTCTGTTTTAATGTTTAGAAATTTAATCCATTTTGATTTTAGTTTAGTGTGTGGTGAAAGATAGGGGTCTAGTTTTAATCTTTGGCAGTTTGAAATTGTTTGTCCAGCAGCATTTTTTAAAGAGGCTGTCTTTTCTCCACTGAAGATGGTTGGCTCCTTTTTCAAAGATGAGGTACCTGATTATGTTTGGAGTTGTTCGTATATCTTCTAGTCTATTTTACTGATCCTTGGATCTGTTTCTTTGCTCGTACCATGCTGTTTTTATCACAGTAGTTTGTAGTACAGTTTCCAGGGGGGGATTATGATACCCCCATCTTGTCTGTGTTGCCTAGAATGGCTTTTGATATTCTAGATATCTACTGGTTCCAAATTAAGTTTTGGATTATTTTTTCTAGTTCTGTGAAACATACTGTTGGGATTTCAATAGGGATTGCATTGACTCTGTATAGCAGTTTTGGTAGTATGGTCATTTTCACTATGTTGGTTCTTTCTACCCAGGAGCAAGAGATATCTTTCCATTTTCTTATATCCTCTTTGATCTCTTTTTCATAGTGCTGTAGTTTTCATTGTAGAGGTCATTTTCTTTCTTCATTAGATTGATTCCAAGATATTTTATTTTTTGGATGCTATTGTTAAAAGAATTGTTTTCCTAATTTCTCTCTCAGTGAGTCTGTTATTTTTGTATAAGAAAACTTCTGATTTTTGAATGTTGTCCTTGTATCCAGCCACTCTACTGAATCTGTCACTTTAGTCTAGAAGTCTTTTGGTGGAATTTTTTTGGGTCTTCTATGTAGAGTATCATATCATCTGTAAGTAATGACAGTTTAACTTCTTCCTTTCCTATCTTTGTTACTTTTATTTCTTTCTCTTTTCTAACTGCTGTGGCTAATATTTCCAGAACTATATGGAACAGGAGTGGTGACAGTGGATATCTTCATCTTTTTTCCTGATTTTAGCATGAAGGTTTTCAGTTTTTTACCATTTAGTACAATGCTGGCTATTGGCTTTTCATAGATATCCTTTATCGAGTTGAGATAAAGACCATATATTCCACATAGTGGTTCTTAACTGATGGTGATCTTGCTTGCCATGGCAAATATGGCAATTTTGTAATTATTTTGGGTTGTTATGACTTGTTGGTATACCAGTGGCATCTAGTTTGTAGCAGCAAGGAAAATTGAAAACAGTAGTCTCCTCCACCAGCAAAGAATTACCTTTGACAAATTATCAGTAGCAAAAAGGTTGAAAACCTTGTGGTGATGATTCAGAGAGAGTAAGTTAGGACTTTTTGCCATAAATAAATTTTAATATATACAATGTAATATTAGGTAGAGTAGGAGAGACTCTTATTTATTGCTCTAAGAAAAATTTAGCACAGAACTTATGAACTAATTAAATTGAAAAAGGAAATTTAGATGCATGGAATGTTTGAGTTTTGTTCAATACTTGTCTACCATTGTGTATAGTAGTAAAAACACACAAATACATGTGAAAATGATCATTTTATTATAAAATTAAGCTGTTTCAAAGATGCTTTCCTGACTCAGTTAATATTCTCTATAAATGCCATTCTGCAAACAATGCCTACCATATTTAGCAGTAAATTTAAATGTACAAAAAGTCTTTGTCACAATCTTATATCAAATTGTTTATGATGTTCCAAATTTATTTAGACTTCTCTTATAAGTTGTGTATAAATATCTAATTTATATTGATTTCTTATTCTACAGGTCCCTCAATTCTTCTGAAGTTTATTGTAAGGGATACTATTTAAATAAAATGTATTAAAAAATAAAAAAGTATAAATGAAAAGTAAACACACAAAGTTTGGGAAGTCTTTCATTTTTAGATAAGAGCTAAAAGTAGCTCCTCACTGAATTCTTGCCTCTTCACATTTCAAACTAATGACAAGGCTAAGCACTTTTCCTTTAGTTTTTAATACTGAAAGGTGACTTTACATGGTTCCAAAAATAATTCTGTGCTAGGTAATATATAAAATTCTCTTGCTATCTGATCCCAGGATTAGAAAATTCATTCTTTCAAAAGATACACTAGTGTAACTTTTACAGAAATTAACATATGCACCATGGTGTACAAATATAAATATCAACTATTTTTAAGTTTCAAAGAGAGGCTACATGGACATCCAAGGGAAAAGGAATGAATTTACAGTCATGGCATCTTTTACATCAAGTTTCTGGTGTAGTGCTCCCTCCATCATTTGTGTTATCACTGGCCAAGTCTTGTTATTTGGACTTATCCTGGTCATTTGAGCAACAACTTCATGATAAGTATTATTTTTATGGAGAAAGTAAAAACTGTGGAGCTACCATGGCAGAGAAGCATGCTAAGTCAGGAAAAAGTAGAGAATACCCAGATAGTTGGTACTTTTCTGATTAAGGTGGCAGATTACACTAAAATAAATAGTATGATAAGGGCCAGAACAATGAGCACAGAGGTAATCAGAGGCACTACAGGAATGGCAGTGTCTTCTGTGCTCATGGTCAGACACACACTGGAAGTGATGTGAAGGACTGCCTTCATGTTCAAGAGGAAGGTTGTCTATCAGACCACACTCCTGGTTAACTTTATAACAATACACCTGTCCATGCGCACTGAATATAATATTCCAGAGATCATACTTGGTATTTACAGTGTGCATGTAGAGGCAGTTGTTGCATTAAATGTTAGCTTTAGATTTAATCCAGTCCCGATAATGAGTCACTTTGGTATAAAGTCCAGGCTTGTTTTCTTTTCCACAGCCTATTCCCCAGCTTACTATTCCAATAAGATACCAGATGTTTTGATCTTGTGCAATGACTAGAGGTCCTCCAGAATCACCCTGAAGAAAAAAAAATATAGTTCATGTCATGAATAAAATGGGTCAGAAATGAGAGTTAATAAGCATCTGCAGGTCTTGTAAATTAATGATTTGGAGGTCTAATTAAATTTTATTTTTATTTAAAATTAGTACTATGATCTTTGAGTTTATTGTGTACTCTTATTAATGTCTTCAGTGGGAAAGTCATGTGAATGACAATAGTTTTAGTTTTACCTTGTAAAATTTTTAGTTCTTAAAAGAATCATATCACAGAGAAGTATGTGCACCCATGTTTATAGCGGCACAGTTTGTAATAGCTAAATCTTGGAAACAGCCTATTTGCCCATCCTTTGGAAACTGGATAAAGAAGTTGTGGTTTTTCTATAAAATGGAATATTACTCAGCCATAAAGAGCGAGAGAATAGATTCATTCATAGAAAAATGGATACATATTGAAGATATACTCCTAAGTGAAATACATAAGTCACACATGTGTAAATACCAAATAGTTTCCCTGGTGTGAATATTCTGCAACAATGCATAAGATTCTAATAAGATTACTGACATTTAGAAATTTGAAGAAAGGAGCTAAAGGTGTAGGGAAGGTGTGATGCGTAGGGGAAGGACAAAAAGGGAAAAGAAAAAAATGTGAGAGAATGAAAAGATGAAAACAAAGTGTTTGTAGATGGGGAGGGGAGGAGGGGGTGAAGGGAGGGCAGAGGTAAGGGGAAAAAATGAGAATCAAGACTTGCCATGTAGAGGTACATGATCTCAACAATGAATGTAACTGTACTGTATCCCTAAAATGTACCAATAAACTCAATAAAATTAAAAAAAATTTTTTAGTTCTTCTCTGCCTAAAACGCAGACCCCAAAATAAACTTAAGTCCAGCCAGCAATTGTTATATAGATGATGACTTCAAGACTTAAATGTCACCTCCTCCATGAAGCATCTCCTAACTTGGTTAGCTGGAAATAATCTGTTGATTTGAATCAAAATCCCACTTTATTCTGTTCACAACAATTGATGGAAAGGTGCCCAGCATGTTGAAGCACATGTGTACTCAAAGGATTTCTGCTACCAAATTAAAGTGGAATCCTGAGCCTGAGTGGATACATTTAAAGTATCTAAATCATGAAGACTTCTTTGCTATAGTCACCCCAAAGTTCAGGCAATGGATTTTGAATTTATCTTTTGGCAGTGGACCTATTTTGTCCAAAAGAAGAATCATGTGAAATCCCATTGCAAGGCTGTTTTTTCTGTTTTGTTTTGTTTTTGTGGTTTTTTTTTTTTTTTTTTTTTTTTTTTTTTTTTTTTTTTTTTTTTTTGCTTTTTTTGGTATCAGGGATTGAACTCGGGTCCCTGCACTTGCAAAACAGGTTGCTGGAACTATTTCAAGTTTTAAATAGGAGAAACTATCCTATTTGAACTCTTCCTAGTCCCCTATGGTGTTTGGTGCATTGTGGAAACTCTGATCTAGCAATAGTCCTCAGCTCTTTGCCTTAGGCCCGCGTCCAAATTCGGATCCTCCTTAATTTCCTGTGCTAATGGTGAAAGTAAGCAAGGGACTGTTAATTAAGGAAGGCAAGTTAGCTGATCCTAGGTCTGTGATCCAGTTTTATTGCTGGCCACTCACACTGTTTCTCTTTCTTCTCAAGAAGTGAGGTGAAAAAAAAAAAAAAAGAAGTGAGGTGAGTGGAAGGATATCGGTATTCCAGAAATGCAGCCAAGACCTCATCATTCCTTCTTTTGTTTTAGTTTCTTCTATGCCAATTAGATTATAAATTCAAAGGGGGTTGTGTTTCTTAGACATTTAAGTTTTCTTCAGAATATGACACTTGTGAACCTTGCAGTTCACAAAACATTTGAATGAATAAGTGAATGAATGTTATCATTGTATCTTACCCAATGGCAGAACAATAGTGGCCCCTTGGTATGTAAGGAAAGTGCACACGTAAGTCAAATTCTCAAGCTCAAATTTCTTCTAAATTCTTGGACCCAGTTTTAAATGCTATAGGTGAAGTCTTTCGTATTTGAGTTATGTTATTTTAGTACTCTAAATAGTCAGACTTCAGAAGAGGTATTGTACTTAAACTTACTGCTTAAATTTAAAGTTTTGCATCACAGGAGAAACTGCTATTTATTTAATTTTTTAATTAACTTTATTGGTACATTTACAATATACAATGTAGTGGCATTCATCATTGGGTATTTGTACCTTTACATCCATCTTGTTTCTTAGTTTTTCCCTGTTCCCCTGCCCTCCCTTCAACCCCTCCACCCCTCCCTATCTACAAGGACTTTGGTTCCATTTTTTCTTTTTCTCATGTTAATTCCATTTCCATCTTTCTTGTCCCTTGCCCCTCCCATACCCCCTTTCCCTTTGCACCTTTTCTTCCTATTTCAAATTATCTATTATGCCTTTTAGTTCTTATTTATACTTTCAGTTTCTCATACTAGAGAAACTATTTGATATTTACACATATGTGTCCTATTTATTTCACTTAAGAGTATCACCTCAATGTGCATACATTTAGCTATAAATGTCTCTAGTTTCTCATTCTTTATGGCTGAGTAGTACTCCATTTTATAGAAAAAACACATTTTCTTTATCCAGTCACCAATTGATGGGCAATTGGACTGCTTCCAAGCTTTCGCTATCACAAATTGTGCTGCTATGAACATGGGTGCATATATATGACTGTAGTATGCTTCTTTTAATTCTTTGGGAAAGATATTAAGCAGGGAATAGCAGGGTCAAATGGGACCTCCAATCCTAGTTATTTGAGGTATCTCCATACTGATTGCCACAGCGGTTTCATCAGTCTACACTCCCACCAGCAGTGAAGCAGGGTTCCTCTTTCCCCACAGCCTCACCAGCATTTGTCATTGGTTGATTTCTTGATAGCAGCCATTCTTTCTGGGGTGAGGTGGAATCTCAGTGCTGTTTTCATTTGTATCTCTAAATGACCAGTGATGTTGAACATTTTTTCATATGTTTATTTGCAATTTTTACTTCTTTGAGAAATGTCGGTGCATTTCAGGTGTCCATTTCTGGATTGGTCTTTAAATTTGGGAGATATGATCTTTTTAAAGTTCTTTATGTATTCTAGATAGTAGACCTTTGTCTGAGGAAGAGCTGCTGAAAAGTTTTCCCAATATTATGGGTTGTTTCTTCACATTATTGGTTGTTTCTCTTACTGTGCAGAAGCTTTTCAATAAGAAGAGATTCCATTTGTTGATTCTTTATACTAATTAATGGGCAACTGGGGTTTTGTTCATAAAATATTTTCCTACACCATTGTCTGCAAGAGTTCTACAGGAGTTGTGATAGTGGATATCCTTATATTGTTCCTGATTTTAGCATGAAGGATTTCAGGTTTTGACCATTAAGTATGATATTAGCTGTTGGTTTTTCATAGATGGTTTTTATTTAATTGAGGTAGAGACTCTCTATTCCAATATTCTGTAGGGTTTTTTTAAATGATGAATATTTGTTAGATTTTGTCAAATGCTTTTTCTGCATCTGTTGAGGTGATCATATGGTTTTTGTTTGTTTGTTTGTTTGTTTTTTTTGAGGCAGGGTCTCACTATGTAGTTGAGACTGACCTGGAACTCACTATGCAGTCCAGGCTGGTCTCGAACTCACAGCTAGCCTCCTGCCTCAGCCTCCTGAGTGCTGGGATTGTAGGTGTGCACCACCATGCCTAGTGATCATATGGTTTTTGTCCTTGGCTCTATTAATATAGTGTATTACATTTATTTATTTGTGTATGTTGAATCATCCTTCATCCTTGGGATGAATTCTACTTGGTCAGGGTGTATGATTTTCTTAATGATCTCCTGCATTCTGTTTGTATCCTATTAAGAATTTTTGTATCTATGTTCATTAGTGTGATTGGCCTATAGTTCTTTTTTTCAGCAGGGTCTTTTTCTGCTTTGGTATCAGGGTGATGCTTGCTTCCAGGAATGAATTTGGGAGTATTGTTTCCATTTCAAATTCACTGAAGAGTAAGCAGTAGTGGCAGTAGTTCTCTCTAAATGTCTTGTAGAATTCAGCAGTGAAACCATCAGGACTCTGACTTTTCTTATTTGGTAAGTTTTTTATTATGTTTTCAATTTCATTGATTGATATTGAGTTGTTTAGATTTTTAGGTCATCTTTGTTCAACTTTGGTAATTCATACAAATCTAGGAATTTGTCCATTTCTTCTGTATTTTCCATCTTTGGCATATAGGTTCTTGAAGTAAGTATTGATTATCCTCTGTATTTCTGCTGG
The DNA here is from genome assembly GCF_012274545.1 of Fukomys damarensis. Taxonomy (NCBI): domain Eukaryota; kingdom Metazoa; phylum Chordata; class Mammalia; order Rodentia; family Bathyergidae; genus Fukomys; species Fukomys damarensis. The sequence goes on from NW_022900947.1 coordinate 52,994,831, forward strand.
GTCCACTGTAAATTCACCCTTTTCATTCCTAATTGAGTGGATTTGGGCCTTTTCTTTCCTTTTTGTGAAAAGGTTCCTATGGGTTCATCAATATTGTTTATTCTTTCAAAGAACCAATTCTTGGCTTCATTGATTGTTTTGTACTGTTCTTTTAGTCTCCATTGCATTAATTTCTTCTCTTCTCTTTATAATGTCCTCCCTTGTATGAACTTTGGGTTTGACCTGCTCTTCTTTTTCTAGAAGCTAGAGGATAAGCATCAGGTTGTCTAATTGAGCTCTCCCTGTTTTCCTAATATGAGTATTCACTGCTATGAATTTCCCTTGTAAGACTGCTTTCATCATGCTCCATAGATTCTAATATGTTCTATTGTCTTTGTCACTTAATTGTAGGAACTTTCTGATATCTTCTTTAATTTCCTCTGTGACCTATTGGTTTTTCAGAAGTGTGTTGTGTGTTTATGAAATTCTTGGTTTCTTTTGCTATTGATCTCCAATTTCATCACACTATGATGTGATAATGTACAGGAGATAACTTCAATTTCTTTGCAGTTACTTAGACATGTTCTATGTGTGAGCATGTGGTCTATTTTGGAGAATGATCCATGTGCAACTGAAAAGAATGTGTATTCTGATTTTGTGGGATGGAACACTCTGTAAACATCTGTTAAATTCATTTGTTCAAGAGTTTGATTGAGTTCTACTATTTCATTATTTGGTTAATCTATGTACTTATGAAAGTGTAGCATTGAGGTCTCCCACTACTATTGTGTTAGTGCTTATATCATTTTTCATGTCTATTAGTATTTGTTTTATATAGTTGGGCACACTTCTGTCCTGTGCATATATATTTATTATTGTCATCTCTTCCTCTTGGATTGTCCCCCCACCTTTGGTACTGGGGGTCAAACTCAGGTCCTTGTGCTTGTGTGACAGACAGCAGAACCACTGAGCTAAATCCCCAGCCCTGGATTGTTACCTTTACAAGGATGTAGTTTCTTTCTTTGGCTCTCTTAATCAGTGTTGGTTTGAAATCCACTTGATCTGCAAATAAGATAGCTATTCCTGCTTTTCTGGGTGTTCCTGTCACATGGAATATTGTTTTCTACTCATTAATGTTCAGTCTATGAATTTCTTTTGAATTAAGTGTGCTTATAGTAAGCAACAAATTTTTGAATCTTGCATCTTGACCCATTCTGCCAGTCTATTTCTTTTGATTGGTAAATTGAGAACATTAACATTGATGGCTATAAGTGATATGTATTGACAGATCCTTAACTTTTTCTTTCTTTTGGATTTTCTCCCTTAGAGTTTTATTGCTTGTCATGCCTGATGGATTCATTCTGCTGGGCCTCCTGGAGTTGGGATCCTCATTGTCTTTTCCTAGGATATTCCTTAAAATTTTTTGGAGTGCTGGTTTAGTATTCATGAAATTCCTAAGGTGCTCTTCTTACATCAGTCTGAGTTAGTAGTTGTTTTTTCTTAGGGCTTGAAGTACATACTTCCAAGCTCTTCTTGCCTTGAGGGTTTGTGCTGAGAAGTCTGCTGTGATTCTGATGGGCTTTCCTTTGTATGTAATTTGTTTCTTTCCTCTAACTGCCTGTAGAATTTTGTTTTTCTGTTGGGTTTCTGGAATCTTAACTATTATATGCCTATATATACATATATATTTTTTAATCACAGCTAGTTGGAGTCCTATAAGCCTCAGTTATCTGTATGTCAGGTTCTTTCCCCCTTTTTAGGAAGTTGTCTTGCATTACTTCAGTGAACAGTTTTTTTATGTTGTCAGCACTCTCTTCTGTTTCTTCACTGACTCCAATCAGTCTTATGTTATTCTTCTTTGAATCATCTAGCAGCTGCTGGATTGATCTCTCATGGTTCCTTACTGTTTTAAAGAGATTTTTCTTTTCCAGTCACTAATTGCAATCCTATCTTCTATATCTGAAATTCTGTCCTCACACTGGTTCATTCTGCTGCATAAACTTTCAATGTAGTTTTTAATCTCCTGCAAATCTGTTTTCATCTATTTTATGGATTCCATTTGTTTTTTATGTTGGGATTCCATCATGTTTCTCAACTCCTCTATTTTTTTGTCTGTGTCTACTCTAGATTTATTAATCATTCTAGTAATATGGCCAAAATCTGTGCTGATATCTAAGAAATTATTTGTGACTTCATTTTTTCCAGATCCTCTTTCATTGCCAGTTCAGGGAGTCCAGGTGGTTGAGTATCAGACTGTTCCATCTCATTTCCCTTTGGGGTTGCCTTCAGTGATCTGGAAGTCTGGTGTAGGGACTTTTTCTGTGTCTTCTCATTTCAACAATTGCAGCCTGCTATGTCTTTATTGAGACAAATTTTTCCTCACCCAGTAGTCTTAAATTTTCACCAAACCACCAAGAAACCTTTTTTTCTGCTGATTGTCAGTCCAGCAATTCCTGGGTTCAAGCCACTGATGCTATGGGGCAGGCCTCTGACTGAAGCTTGTGTGCCTGTGCAGCTCTTTCCTGGGCGGGTTTTGGCCTGGTGGGTTTGCCCCAGCCTCTGAGATCATGGAAGATCCCTGGCTGGGATCTTCCTGCAGCCATGCTGGTCTGGACCACACTGCTGCTCCCTGGGATCTGTGCACACTCACTGATGCTATGGGGTGGGCCTTTGACTGAAGCTTTTGTGCCTCTGAAGCTCTTGTCTGGGGAACCTAGACTGGGTGGGATTGCCCAGCCTCTGGGGCCTTGGCATATCCCTGGCTAGTATCTGCCTGCAGCAATGCTGGTCTGGACCACATTGCTGCTCCTGGGATTTGCGCACATGCTTATTTAATTTTTTTTTTAGACAAGGTGTTTGAGATAACACTTTAGTAAAAATAAATATATATAAGTAGTTTTTATAATGTGTTTCAAATAGTATAATTCTATCTGACTGAACTCTACCTTGAGTCAAATGTTTCAGTACCAGTGAGGCTAAGCTGAATAGCAATGGAGATATCTGCAGATCACATCTCACGGTGGGATTAACAGGGATGTGACACTCAAACTTTAGTTATGACCAGGCTTTGACTCATTGATTAAAGGGCTTGCTAGCTTGGTGTCTACCATCTGTTTTCATTAATTTAATCAAGGATCTAATTCATAACCAGTGACTGTATTTTAAGACTGTTCTGTTCCTTAAAGTACTAAATCAAGAGTATGTCTTATGACTCTTCTCTATCTGCCTTTTGCTCTTCCCTTTCTCCTCTGAAAATGAGTTTCACGGAATCCTGTGAAGAGATGCTGGCCTATGGCCATCAGGCTATTCCTACTCAGCAGTCAGTTTTGTGGTTTTGAATCTACTCTTACCTCACAGGCATCTCGTTCTCCTGCCAGGAATCCAGCGCATATCATTCCTGATGACACAGCACCACCGTATACATACACCCGATTACACACATCACTACTTAGGACCTCCACTTCCACTTGTCGGAGAGTATTTGGAAATGGACCTAAGTAAGGGAAAAGAATAGATGAATAATTTTCAGCGTGTTGTTATGGTAATTAATTATGGTGGCTTCTAAAGAGCACATAGTGGTAAACATTAGCCTTGAAGGAGGATTCTGAGCTGAATCACAATGCTCTGAATAAAGTTACATTTGGGGGTGACTTCTCTGTGGAGATACTAAGTTTGGCACACTTACTCCTGCTATATTATCTAGCTCTTGTAACAATCACCAAACAGATGTGAATGTCCCTTTTTCAGATGAGAAACTGAAGCTTACTGGTTAGGACTACATGGGAAGCAATGTAAAGTTAAATCCAGGGTATTTCTCACCACCTGAGAGTCCATGCTGGCTTATCTTGCCTTTCTTGGAAACCCAATGCTCCATTTTGCAAAGATATTTTCAGAATTGGGAATATTTTAGGAAGACCAAGGAAGTAACTTTAATACTGACAGAATTTTATTACTTCATGAGGCAGACCATGTTTATGTTGAAAATAGCTGCACTTGCTAACCAAAACAATGCTAGGATAAGTAGAAATGTCCAGTTAAGAACTAGATCATATTTAATTCATTAATCATATCTAAATCTATTTATTGGCTCATTATCTGAAAATATTATTTAGTTATATGTGGTATTGTTTTAGTCACTATATTGTGCTCATTTCTTAATTGCTTCCATTTTAAAAACTGCATTAATTATTCCAATAAGGAAATAGCTCTGTTTATAATAAGTTCAAATTGAGAAGGTGAGGGATACATTTGAATATTTGAATTTGACCAAATCTGTACTTAAGAACCACGGTCTTGGAGACAACAGATACAAATCTGAACCCTATTTGCACAGTTTAAAAGCTATATGACCTTGGAAAATTTACCATGAATCATTTTACTCACTTGTAGAAGGAGGAAATGATACCTATCTCATATTTATTGTTAGAGCTCAAAAAAATGAATAGAGTCAGTCACCAGTTCAGTTTTTGATGTAAGGGGTGATTGATGGTAAATGCTTATATTTTTAAAATGTTACAATAAAGGATACATTGTCACTAATGTCCCTCAAAATACTTCCTCTTGCTTCAAACAAATGCATTCCATCATTTTTGCCACTCTTTGTAGCAGTTTTGGAGTCCTCTTTCATGAATTTAAGAGGTATAATAAAAAATGGAGTGAATGCCACTGCTGAGTGCCATCCAATGGAAAGACAGGCTCCTAAAATCATTTCAGTTTTCCTTCCACCTTCTTACTTAGCATCTCCAGGACCATGTGATTTCTAGCTCTTCCCCCAAATCAGAATGACCATGAAAGGTTAATGTTTTGCATCACCTTGGGACATGGATGTAGCCATGAGGATGCAACTAAAAATATTCACAAAAGACTTCCAGAACTGTTTCAGAAAGAGACAAGAATGGTGGCACGAGTGTGATTGAAGTAATTGAGAATATTTTGGGAGAGATTAGTAGCAGTGTATCTCTTACTATATAATTTAAACATTCACTGCAGTTTTTGATCATGCTTTGTAAACACAAGATGTGAGATGAATTATAGGGATGAGGGTGAAGCATGTAAATTTAAAACTGTGCCTCAGCATTACATGGATAGTGATAAAAAGCTTTACAGGAAAAGATCTAGGTTTCTAGGGGTTTTATAAAAATATTTCAGTATAAAGATGTCCAATGTTCTGTTTTGAAACTGTTAAATTTACTCGCTTTTCTGCTGAAAAACTAAGTCCCAGTTCTTTACACTCCTTAAAGATTACCTAAAGTCTAGGGAAGTTCTTCACTTCAGTCATTGTTTTGAAGTGTGAAAGTGTAATTGCTTATTTTTTTGTTATCATTTCTGATTCTGCTTGAAATGTTTCTAGTGAAAGAACCTATTTACCAAATGGTGACTTTACAGATTATTACACAATCTCAGCATTGTGTAAGTGCCTCAGCAATATTCTATTTTGCTCTCTAAAAAGACCTTTAAAATTTTAGATGTCCGTAGGCTTTATTTCAACTAGTTGTAGTTTTTGCAGACCCCTTTTAATTTGGTGAATTGGTCTAGGATGCCAACGTTAAATTTATAAGTGCTAATATGCTTTTAATCTCAACTTTTAAAAATCAATTCAAGTGCTGTTTTACATTTTCAAACTGTTCATTTACATTTTCACCATTCAAGAAAGAAACTATAAAGAGAATAAAAATGAATTATTCCAAAACTAGCCATCTATAATTTGAGGTTTTATAATGATCACAGATTAAAGGGAGCACAGTAGGTTGTCTGCTGTCTGGTAAGAAGATTTCTAAATAGATATGGATGGACAAGACTTAGAAAGAGAAGACCTGAGTAGTCTTATACCCATTTCAAAATGTAAAAGGTAACTATCACCTAATATTTGTTAATTAATCTCAGTCTCATATCTTACAAATCCACAATGATACTTCCAAAAAGTATGCAGTTTGTTAGAATAGACAGCTCATTACACATTGTATGCACACTAGCTGGCTTTGAAAGATTCAGACAAAACACCAAATTATCCCAAAACTACCAATCTCGTACAAAGAGGTATTAAATTTAGATCTAGACAAAATATAATTGTGCTACTCCCATTTCTACTCTGTTCAGGGAGTGGTTTAACACTTGGAGGGTTTAATCCCCCTTTCTTCCTTGTTATCATTTCTTATAGAATAATGAAGATTCCCCAGAGTGAGGAAATAGTATATCAGCCCAAACTTGACATAGTAGCAGAATTTTCAAGTGCATATTGGAAGGAAGTAGACTTCTATTAAAATCAACTGGCAGAGAATGAGTAGATCACAGCTATACTTTGAATAGTTACACAAATAAGATATAAATTCATACTAAGAGTATAGTGTAGAAATCAGAAATATGAGGGCAAATTAAACTGTACATAAAATGTCCAACCAAGAAACAGAAACTGGAGACTCATGCCAAGATTTAATAATCTGTGCTTGATGTTTACTGAATATTATTAAGTATAATCAAATGCCATACTTGCGCTCTTGTCATTTTTTTTAAGGTCTCAGGCTAAAGAACAGACTCATAAGTATACGGATCTATGGGGTCCTGTTTAATATTTAGCGCTAAGTCAGAGCTGGGGATTTAGCTCAGTGGTTTGGTGGTCTGTTTGTTCAGTTTTATGATTCATTTTCAAGTGCATCCTGACTGGAGCTTGCAAAGCATGAATCGTATGAATCAGGCATCTCAGCAGAATCTTTACATATGACAAAGAATAACTGAAAGAAAAATATGTGCCTAGTTGTATATCTTGGTTTTGTATTTTATTTCACATCCTCATTCTAAAAGAGAATAGTTTTTTTTTTTTTAATCCTTTTTAAAATTCTGGTTCACTGTTTTAGCCAAGATACATACCACTTGCTTTTAGTGCTCCCCATCCAGTGACAAACACTTTACTCTTTGGCAAGACTTCAAAAGTGGCATTTGGAAGGCAGACTCTGTGCACGTTTTCAGAGAACAGCACAGGGGTGGCGAGCTTCACCACAGCAATGTCGTCCTCATGCTTATGGGGAGCGTAGTTTTCGTGGACAATAATGGACTGTACCTTTCTTCTCACCAGTGGAGCACGCAGGGTTGTTCCAAAGCTGGCCATCCACATTTTAGGGTTTTTCTGACTGATAACAGATGAAAAGGAACATAGTGGGTTTCCTTCTGATCTAGAACTCTGAATGGGCATGTGGCATGTGCATAAGAGGACACATTTTTTAGCATGATATCAATGGAAACTTCCTTAAACTCTTATTTGAAACCTTTCCCCAAGGATAGCTTTGTTTAAGAATAATAACAAATCTCCATTATAAAGTAGCTTATATTAGTCTTTTGGAGAAATCACAATTTTTAAAGGAAATAATATTTTGTCATTTTGTTATAAAAATAATACAGATTAATTGAAGAAAATATAAATATTACACGTTTAAACACATATGCTCACATAGGTACATGTATACATTAATATCCAAGCTCAAATTATATAAATGTTTGTGTAGCTAAGGAGAGAAAGAGAGAGGGAGAAATAGAGAAAACAGAGACAGAAACAGAGGAAGATAAAATTAGGGCTGTATTTCACATAGCTTTTTTATGCTTCCTTTTATTGACATTTTATACAGAATACTTTCTTATATTGTGAATTTCTCAAAGGTTTTAATGTATGTCTTTATTATCTCCAGGTAACCCTAATGTTAAATCTCCAAGTCAATGACAGAATGAAAGTATACACCGAAGATATTGACATAGGACAATGATATATATAACTTGGAGGTTGGGATGCTGTTAGCAGAATTTTGAAAAACCTCCAGTGTAACAACTCAGGAGCCCTGGTGAATCTTTTTAAGTTTTGTCAGTGTTGGCTTGTTCCTGGTTAAAACTGAGATCACTGGAGAACACACTTTCAAACAGAGCTGAAAGCAGGCTAGATTTTTCTTGTACTTCTCTCCAACAATTGTGCTGGTTCCCCAAGCCGGTAAACAATTGTGTGTGCTATTGAGAAGGCTAAGAGGGATGTGAAAGAAATGAGAAAGTGAGCAGAATCATTGGCTATGAAGGTAAGAAAGAGCAGTGAGGAGGGTAGCGGGTGGGTGCAGCCTGGGACTAACTTGTCAAAACAGTGCGCAGCGGTGAGCAGCCAGGTGGCACTGATCAGAGAGGCCCCACAGAAGTGCGTGCCATCCATCTGCAGGCTGGCTTGCCATGGCCACGCAGCTTGACTGGCAATCTGGCCATGAGTAACTCTTTCCATGGGTGGGTACTCCATCCCTAAACCACAACCTGTCAGAAAGGAATAAGAGTTACTTACAGCGTTATAAACATGCACAGATATGCTTGGCACTTCGTTATGGATGTAGACTTTTATGGATGTGACCTGGCCTTAAAAACTCATTGAAATTAGCATTGCATATAATGGAATAATGGTTACTTGCATTAATGAAGTTTGATTATTCCATTCCAAATTATTAACTTTAAACAATTAATGATATTAAAATTATTTAATACCTTCTTTGGCATATTTGAAGCAATTTCCCTTGAAAATTTGCTTTTGTCCTGCTTTTGAGATCATGTTCTTATGTGCAGTAGTTTACCTCAGTGATATTGGAGTTTTGAGGGCTAGGTGCACACTATTTACTGCAGAAAAATTACATGTCTACTCTTTTGAAATATTTTAAAATAAATTACACTATTATAACATAAGTTTCCATATTAAGGTTCTATAATACAGTTAGTGGATATCATTTAATTTCTATGTAAAAAATTCTACTTTGACATAGTAAACCACACACAAGTAAATTCAATAAAACATAAAGAAATTGTTGAAAGATACATCACAAAATTTGCTTTCGGAAAGAAAATACTCTCAAGAATTCTTTGTAAACATTCCCAATTTATAGCAACATTTTTTTTTTGCATTAGGGAGAATTAAATCATATATCCATTTAGACATTATATACACTTGAGAAATGGTAAACATGGGAGTAGAGAAATACTGAAAATGTTGAAGTTTCCTTCTTGATTTAGAAACATCTCTGTAATATTCTTGAACTTACAGCTGTTCAGAACATGCTCTGCTTGTGTTCCATTTACTTCTGAAAAAAGCAAAACCAAAATCAGCACTTCACTATAGGACCATTTTAATTTTCAACACTATGCTTGCATGACATGAATTTTTATGGCTGGAAAGAATTGCATTAGTCATAAAATTCTAATGTAAAATCCATAGAATACAATTCTATAAAAAAGAGGCCTATATGCAAATTAACTTGGGGTGTGTGTGTGTGTGTGTGTGTGTATGCTTGTGTGTGTGGTATCAGGAAATGAACCCAGGGCCTTTGCACTGAGCTGCATTTTCACCCTTTTTCCTTAAATTTTATTTTGAGACAGGGTCTTGTTAAGTTGCTAAATGCCCCAGACTGAGCTCAAACTTGTGATCTTCCAGCTCAGCCTTGGAGTGCTGGAATTACTAGGTGTGCAACACTTCTCCCAGCTAAATTAAATTCTTCTGAGTGTATGTTCAACCCAGGAAAGTCTGGTACATGACTATGAAATCATTGGCATAGAGAAGAATATTTTTGTCCTGAAGGGACAAAATATCATTGCCATAACAGTTTATTAAAATACAAGTTAAATAAAAGACCAGTTTTATAGGTCTCTACTCTATATCTGGAGACCTTTTCCTTTGTTCTCATTTGCACACTAGTGGGGTAAGGACATTCAAAAGATTCCAGAAGTCTGGCATCTAGGTTTGCTCCATAAAAGATCCCTGCTGGACTCAAATCAACCAGTATAATTTTAAGCCTTCAAACATGTCACCCTGAGAGTCATGCTTTTCAAATAGAGGAAGGCATAATCTGTGGCTATCCTCCCAAATTAGTTGAATTATCTTTGTGTCAGTAAGTAGAACACTGAGCTCATACAAAGGGAACTATGCTCAGGGTGTTTATTAGCGTACCTCCTTTTGGATAAGGTTTTGCCAATAATAATCACCCTCTAATGACTTCTGGCATTTAGAATAAACCCAGACTTCCCATCAAGACCTATGTGATGTGGTCTCTATTGAGGTAAAAATCTGGTCTGGCAACCTTGTCACTATAGGGTCGACCTGGCCTCTCTGATGTCAGGCTGGACTGCTCCTGCTAATAACCTTTACTTGCTGTCCCCGTGGACTTCCAGGTTCCTGTTTGTGCTGAGGTGTTTCTGCCTGCAGTCTCTGTTGCAGCTGCCCTCTTTTTCAGCATTGCTTCACCCTTCGCCTTTTTATGATTTGTTAGACCTTGTCATTCAGCTCTCCGGGTAAAACTTCTTTCCTCATAAGTCGTTCCATGACAACCAAATTTAAGCAGTCCCTATTCTGTTCTCTGCATGGAGTTCACATTACTCGACATTACCTTATTTAGTTATCAGATCATTGTATTTCTTACTCCAATTAAAATATTAGCTTTATGAAGACAGAGATTTAAGTTCCTGACTCAAGTAGATTTTGAACACATTCTTGCTGAATGAATAAACAAACAGTGATGCTAATAATTTGATGCATCTTATGTGCTAGGTACTATAACACTTATTTGCTTATCACTTTGTGATGATAGTTACCTTAGTGCTCAATATTTGTTGATTCTTCTGTATATTCAAACCAAGTTTTGAAAGTATTTGAAAAAAATTCATTTGACATCATGTACATTTTTTCCTGTCATTCTTTTTAAGCAACAGAATATAACAAATATTTATGAGTACACAATATTTATATTGTGTTAAGTACTATACATAATCCAGAGATGATTTAAATTATATGGAAGGATGTGTGTGCATTATATGCAAATGTTATACCATTTTATATATCGTATTTCACACCAAGGGATGACTGTACTCTGAAAATTATTATCAGGTATCAGTAAAAGAACTCTGAAAGCTGGAAAGATGAAAGGACAAAACATTTCAGATTTTGAGGAAAGACAAGTGATAGGTTTGGGGGATTTCTTTTTATCTCACACAACACCTGTATTGGGAACCAGAATGGCATGAAATCTGTGACTATCAACAAGCAAAGGTAAAATAATCCTAAGGAAAGTCTGACCTGTTTCCGCAAAGTACTGGGAAAGATGAAGGACAACACAGGCTAAGTAGGAGTCTCAACCCCTGCAACCTACTCTTCTAGAAGCAGTGCCAACAAGAAGTCCTTGGCCTCCCAATTCTCCACATTACAACCACCACCGTCTGGTAGCTGAACACTCAGAGACACAATCAGCATCTACCCAGTAGCCCACTGAGAGAAAGCAGCCCAGAGAAACAACGTACTCCCACATAGGCCACCAGCAGCAGGAGCTAAGAGGCAGCACCAGCAAACCAGAACAGCATGGCAAGAGTATGAAAACCTGTCAATGAGACAGCAAAAGTGAGTAAGAATATGCACTCCACACACAAGCAGGTTGACTACCTGCTTAATTGAAGAATTAAATAGAATTAAGAGCTTCCTAACATAATAAGCAAAATGTCCAGAATAGAAATAAAAATTACTTACCACACAAAAACCCCAAACCTAGGAAACCCCAAATTTGAATGAGAAAAGAACCAAGAATACTGATTTTGAGATGAATAAGACTGGAAGTACCTCACATGGAACCAAAGAGCTTCCATAAAATTATTTAGAAATCATGTGTAACCCCATAATTAAACTACTAAAACCTAAAGACAAGGAAAACAAAGAAAATGATACATTATCTATGAAGGAACACTACTTTAAAGACAATAGTTTTTCATCTGAACCTATAGAAGCCAAAAGGAAATGATATAGACTTTTTCAAGTACTGAAAGAAAGAATGATCAGCTCAGAATCTCATGCCAAGTGAAAATATCCTCAAGGAATAGAGAGAAATATATATATTTATATAAATATAAATATATAAATATATATACATACACATATATATGTATATATACATATATATTCTTAGATGAATATATATATATATTGTTAGATGAAAATGTTAGTTGGGTACTTAGACATTAACAGACCCAAAGGACAAAGAGTTCCAAAGCAGCATATTTTGCCAGCTATAGTGAAATGAAAATACAGGCCTCAGAGTATGACATATTTATACTCCTTTGTTTGGTCTGACAGCCAAAATAACCCCACAGAGCACCCTGACATGTTAAGGTCATGCACTGTACATGTTCATCACCACACGGACCTATCCGTTTCTGCGAGGCACACAGCATTCCTGGTGCCCGTGGCCTACAGCTCAATGATATCAGGAACGGAAACCTTCCGAAAAGACCCTTCTATCTTGGGCTGACACCTGCTTCAGATTAGACCTTTCCCTTTCCTACATTTCATTTGTATGTTTCTTACAAGGTTGCGGACCCGAGTGAGTACTGACCCTCTGACAAGAGTGAGGTGAGATTTTGGAATTCCAAAGCAACCTCTAAGGAAAGTGTTGACAAAAATACACTTTTGTAGATTTCCAGTGATCTTCACAGTACCCCAGGGCTAACTCATGCTTGTGTAAAAAATTGCACGTGATGTGGATCCCTTCCTGGCATGGCCCACCTTTTCGCTTGGAGACATAACTCTATAAACTCTGCCTTTACTTCTACATATGTGTCCTGACTAAACTCATCACCCAAAACACAAAGGACCAAGCAACCAGGGTTGGTTCCATGCAGTATCAGGATCCAGCTTCCTGGTGACAAAAGGAAAACTGAAGGAATTTGTTTTTAACATGCCTATTTTTTTTATCCTGAGCATCAGTTTTTTCCCCCCTCATTGAGTTTATTGGTACATTTTAGGTATACAGTACAGTTACATTCATCATTGGGGTCTTGTACCTTTACATGACAGGTCTTGGTTCTCATTTTTTCTCCATACCCTTGCCCTCTCTTCGACCCCTCCTCCCTTCACTATTACAAATACTTTGTTCTTAATAGCCAAAGGGAGCACTCCAAACAAAAAGCAGATGATAACTAGAGACGGAAACATGCAGTGAGGAAAGATACAGAATGGGTAAAATAGAAATAAGCAAAATAGATGGTCTTTTACTTCCTAAATTTCTTACACAACCAAATAAATTGTACTGCAAAAGAAAGAACCAACCTTACAGTTATTGTGTCAGGATAAGAGTGTAGGCTTTTATCTCATGCAGATGTAGTCAGTTCAAATCATTCCACTAAGATTTTTTTTAAAGGGAATAGCTACATTTGAGTAAACAAACAATTCTTGTTTTATAATAACTTCAGTACTAGCCAAAGAAAGATAATCTTTGGTGTTGTGTGTGGGGTTTTGTTCATTGTCAAATAATTGAGAAACTTTAAATGAAAAGTTTTATTTTATGGTGCAATAAGTAATTTTTCTCTGTAGATGAGATTACTGAATATCATTAAGTATAAAAAGAGAGACAAAATTAGTATTTCTTGCCTGTAAGATAAGGTAACGAAGTATCTATCTTCAAGAAGCTCTCACTGGATTTCAAATTGTTATGCACAATCTCATTAGCTTGTCTCTTTATAGTGTTTGCATTGTTAGAAGTAAACTTAAATCTAAGCAGTATGTTTGCTTTCAAACCATGATTATTTGGCCTGTAAAACAAAGATAACAGAATGAGTGAGGTTATAGCCACAGAAATTAATATATTACACATTAATACTTAAATATCAATTATATGTTCAAGAAAACAGAATAAAATATTTCATAATTTTGTTGTGATTTTTCATGTATCACACAGGTTTATTTATGTATTTGTTCATTATATATAGTGAACATTAAAGTCACCTGGAGGATTTGCTAAAAAAAACAGCTGTTTGGACTCCATGCTTTGTTTCCGTGGCTCTGGGGCAGGGCCTGAGAATCTTCGTCTGTTTTTTGTGTTTTTCTAAATTGGTATATGCTTATAAGACATAATAATTACATTAATCTTGGGGAATTAGTACACCTATGTATCACTCTTTAATCATTTAACCACACAGGTTTGAATACCTGATTGTAACTTGCTTGGAAAACTTGATCATATTCAGAGAGAGGAGAATGAGTATTTGACAGTTCTAGAATTTGCTTTTCCTGGAAGTGAATCCAAGTGTTAAATTCATTGACTTTATGCAATCATATATATGTTAATATAGATTCTTGAATTTTATAGCTGTTAATAAATTGAGAAATAAGTAAAATTGAGACATAATTAATGACGTAAGAATCTTCAATTGAAATGCAAAAGTCTTTAAATAGACAACCAATGAGATATATTTCATTATTACTCAAGAAGTTCATTCATTATAAATACTCTGTACAGGAGGAATAACATTGTAATGACATTACATCAGCTTTTTCTCTTGCTGTGCCTAAAACTTTAGATTCTCTTCACAAGAAATTATTGGAAAAGTAACTAAATAATTCAAAGTTGTTTTTAATCATACAAGTTAATTAGTTATGAGTACCTGAAGTTGACAACATGAGACTGGATATAATGATGGTGTAGACTGGATCTTTGAAATATCTTATCTATCTGTGGAAAGAAAAAAAGAACACAACTTTGTTAAATACAAATTTCACAAACTTTAATCCATCACAGCACTCAAAGCCTATTGAGTACAAACACTGGTAGAGAAAACTTTAATAGCAAAAACCTAGGAAATTTTACAGTGTAAAATAACTTCTGCCCTTTACTCTGTTTAGTCTAGAATTAACCTGCACTAGAGGCATCTAGTTTCCCTCAAAACTTTGTAAATGAAAAGAACCATTTTAACTTTGCTGACCAAACACACCCACTTCCCCTTGGCTAGAATAAATAACTAAATAAATCTTAAAGGTAACCTCCCCTACCAAAGAAGTGCTACTTCTGGGTTGAAATTCACCTGCCTTGCCACCATGTTTTGAATTCAGCAATGTGAACTGTAAAATTGCAATGTAACCTCATGAATGAGATCAAGGCTATTAAACCCCATAAAAGGGAGAGTTGTAGCCAAGTACTGGATTGGTCAAGGCACTGCCATTAGGTGTCATCGATCCCCATCAATAGAGTAAACTTTATTTTACTTCCACTCTGCTGCCTCTCCGGGTGTCACTTGCCAATTACATCCATAACAACATCATTTTCAGTTAGCTTCAAAAAGCTTCTGTAAGCAAAATCTCGTTGTCATAAACTCTTCTGCATAACTGGCATTGATATTTGAACAATTTGCTGTAAGTTCACAGATGACTGACACTGAGTAGAATTAAGCTAAGTGTTTGAACATCTAAAATAAAAGTTAGAGGTTGGAAGTACAGAGATTTGAATGCCTTTAGAGGTTGATGTACTGGCTCATTTCCAAAGGTCTTTCCAACTCAGTCATCAGACTTATGTGATGTGATCGAAGAATTGGTGCTTTTAACTTTTTTGAAAAAATTTAGGTCATTTTGCTTCTGTGATAAATGTAGGGAAAAAGAGAACATATATGTATTGGACACTTCTCTTAAACCAAAGACTTACCAAGAGAAAGACATTAGACGTTTAACTAGAAGAAGTAATCATCACTGTGTTTTTAGATAATATTGGATACTACCTTAGATAATACCTCTGTGGCGAAAATTCCTAGATCAAGTCATCTCTTAATAAAACTGCATCATATAACAGAATCTGTGGTTTTATAAGCCTGTTTATTGCCAATGATTCATCATCTGCTAAACCTTAAGTGAACCTCAGTCTGAATAGCTAATTCCACACATTAGTGGAGAAGAAATGCCAAATGGTAAAACATGGTGCATGTTAACTGCTTTTCACTCATCTAGGTTAATTTATGAAATTTTCATCAGTGAAATGTCATGTGATAACATTGATCAGTTGGTGAGATGTTTATAAAGATAGAAATAGTTGTTAAAAATGGTCATGCTTTCTTTGCAACTGATTAGAAAGGAAAAATTTTAAGGAACCAGTTTTATATACATATATGTAATTTATACAACAAAACTATATTTATGCATGGTAAAAAATTTTAAAAGCAACTATACAAAAGTATCACTATACAATAGTGTCATGAAGCATTAAAGGCAATTCTAATCCAGTGTCTAGAGAGCCATGATGGCTTTGAGTAGTTGCACAGGGACTATATGATTTGCAAAGTTGGCAATATTTATTATCTTGCATTTTACAGTTCTCTGACTCCTGATCTAAATTACTGCATTTACTTTTTTATGTTATCTCTACTTACACTTTAGAGGGCAGGACCTATACCAATGAATTGCTCATTTATTTTCTAGTCATCTGCTTGTTGAGTATTTTCACAGTCCTACCCTCTGAAGACTCTGTGAGAAGCATCAGAAATATAGGTAGCCATCAAAGATCTGCCATCATTGCTTAGCATAAGTGAATTCACAAGCAGGAACAGACACAGGCATATACAATAATAATGTTGTCATAAGGTATTGAGTGCTTTAGCACAGAAGTATGAAAATTTTGGGAGAGAACTGGAAACAGACAGAAGCATTTACTCATACTCAGACATTCCATCTCACACTTTTAACTCATTACATCTATCAATCCTCAACTATATCTGAGAGGTGAGTGAAATTATCCCTACTTTGTAGCTGAAAATTTGATGTCAAATCATTTTTTCATTTTGTTAGGGTGACAAAGATAAACTAGAATATAAATCTAGATGTTTGCAACTCCAAAGGTTAGTTTGTCTCCAATTCAATAAATTGCTTCCTGTAACAGCGCATACTCTATCTTGCCCCCCTCAAATCAAGGCTTCTTGTAGATAAATTTCTCGAAAGACATGTCCAGCCCACTCAATCACATCTCAT
The DNA here is from genome assembly GCF_012274545.1 of Fukomys damarensis. NCBI lineage: Eukaryota > Metazoa > Chordata > Mammalia > Rodentia > Bathyergidae > Fukomys > Fukomys damarensis. Next base: position 53,011,575 of record NW_022900947.1, read on the forward strand.
GTGCCAGCTTGTGTTTCTGATTATGAAATGACAAAGGAAATAGATCTGAACCTGGTTAAAATACTCTTCCATCTTCGGTCAGCATGGGCTCATCAGAGGCTCTGTGCACAACTGAATCTGTAGTGGGAGAGCTGATCTATAAGTTTCTGGGGTATGTTTTCAGAAGTAGATGTTAGGCATAAGTTACCTGATGGGAAATATGTCAGAGTTATCTACAGATATGTTCTTATTTAACAGTATGTGGTGATATTTCTTGAGCCCAAATGATTGAGTTATTTCTAGATAACTCCAATGATTTATTTTGTGATTGAACTATGTATTTTTCTATGGGGCTTGTGCTTTTTCAGTCTAGTATGTGATTTTTCATATAATGTATTTTTCTACGCCTCTTGAAATAACATTGAACAGTTGCCAGACATAGCAAATAAAAACAAAGATAGTTTGAATTTCAGATAAACAATGGATGATTTTTTAAAATACAAGTATGTCTCAAATGCTTGAAGAAGATATTTTCAAGAGAATTTGAAGTTATAGTTTTGATGGACATTATATATTCTATCTGGCAACCCTAACATAGACGTAATTTACTCCTTCTCAATTTGCCTCTTATTACTCACAAAATTGGAAAATAGATGTTTCTGACTCCAAAGGTTGACCTATCTGTAATTCAGTTTACTGCCTCCTGTAACAAAGATTTCTGCCATGGTTTTTTGAGTAGTAATAGTACCAGCAAAGCTCACACTTACCTCATTGTTGATTTTTTGTTTCAGGTCAGTCTTAATTTTTGAGTGTTCTACTGAAAAGTCTGGATTGTAGTCGATACTGGGCATCTGGAGGGAGGCCTGGTAATAGTGAATTGTCTGCTCTGGAAGGAGGAACAGAAAGGGGTGATTTCTGTTTAACTCATCTAAATTGTGTAAATTTAAGAAGCAGAGGGGATGAAGAATGGATATGGATATGAATGGAGATTCCCCCTCCTCTAAAGCTTGGTGTAATGGAAGCTTGGCGTCCAGCATAACGGTGTTAAAAGCGGGGGGCCCCAGTGGGAGAGGACCGGCTCCCGACTGCCCTGTGAAGAGATCAGTGTGGTCTACAGGCTCGGGATAGCTCTGTGAAAGTGGGCTGTCATGAAGCAGCGCGTCCTTCCAAGATCTTTTGCTCCTTCTCATGCTTCATGGTCCCTTCCGCAGCCGCCTCACATCACATCCGCTGCTGTCGTTACTCTGCCCTCCCGCCATGATGCATGGCCCTTCACCGTGCAGTCACCCAGGGTATCTTCCAGAACCTGGGCCAAGTTAACCTTGTTTTCTTTATGAACATCCAGCTTCAGATATTGGCTATAGCAACGCTAAACACACTAAGTCAGACACATAATTAGTGAACTCATCAAAACTAAACATTCAATAGCTGCGGTTAGTATCTCTCCCAACTCTTTTTCAAGATCACATAGTTTCCTAGCCAGCGTGATTGTTGGTCACGTCCTGAGACAATTATTACCTGGTAGTGATAATTAACACATTTAAGTATCAACATTTTCATAAGTTTACCTCAAATTAGAATTTCTATTAAAACAATTTTTGTCCTTAGCTTATAGAATATTATTATACCATAAATAATATAGCATGTGAATTTATTTTATTTTAAAAGAAATATTATATTAGCCATTCCAAATTTTAATGCTAGAGATAATACTTATGCATAAAGATTTATTTCTCAAATATATGCAAGTTTATTCAAAAGAAAACTTCATTCTGAAATATTAGAAAATATTAAAGCTTTGCAATAAACTCTTTGTCTTCAAATTTACAAAGTAATACAGTAAGATACATACTTACCATATTCTAAAAAATAGACAAGGAGACCAACAATTATTGCCAGAGCCAACACGATGGCTGTAGTAATAAGGAAAATCATCCATGGTTTCAGTGAATGTGTTCTTCTCTGCAGGGTACCTGGCCTTTGGAGTTTCGGAGGGAGAGAGAGGAAGAGAGAGAGAGAGAGAGAGAGAGAGAGAGAGAGAGAGGGAGAGAGAGAGAGAGACATTAAAAACAAACAGAATTTGAAGATTAAATAATCTCTGTGGTATTTTTTTTTTATCGTTTGTCTCATTCTAACATGAGCAAACAGAGGTTCAGAGATTAGATTATCAAAACCTCAGAGTTAAGTATTGAGAGACCTGGAACTAGGAATATTTCTCTTGTTGCTGGAGATTTTTGCTCACCTTTATATTTAAACCTGTAACTCCCATTTATAGAATGTGTAATCTGTAATGATGTAAAAAACTTGTAAAATAGGGAAGAGTTAAGAAAATAATATAGAAGATAAGTAAAAATAATTAGTATTGCTAGGAAAAGGCAATGTAATGAAGAAACAAATAGTGATGACCCAGGACTTTGAACCAGTAACTCTGGTATAATATAATGTGTGCCTATTACATAGGGTTGCAATATTTCAAGCCTATGATTTTTACAAATGATAATGCATAAGATAAGACCACATTTATTTGAGTCAATAGAAAATCAATTTAAAGAAAAATATTAAGGCAATACTAGTAACAATAGAATGCAAATATGGTAAAAAGCATGGAAGTGGTATGCACTTTCCTATCCCAGAACCATCAACTTTTCAAGTAGCACCAATGTGAATTTCAGTTGAGTTTCTGGAAAGACACAGTCAGTCCAACTTGCTACTACTTGTTTGGTGGCAGAAAGGCATTACAATTTGCCAATACTGGAAGTATCTTTAGAAAAGGTGGGCAAAGGTAGGAGCTGATAACATACTCCTCTCCCTTTTTACTAGAAGACTATGGCAATCATGAACTCATTCATTGACATTTACTTAGCAAATGTCAATCAGGAGAAGTAAAATTATTTACCAGGCATCAAAATAAAATTACAATTTTATTCTTAAATTTGTTACAGGACAGTACTCTCTTTCCTTCTTGAATTTCCCCTTTCCCAAACCTTACAATTCAGAGAATTTAATTTAGGGCAGATTTTCCCAGTGTGAGGACTAAATAGGGTCACTATAATGTAGGAAAATCAAGCCTTACAGAAATCTAGTGTGTAAACAAAAGAAAACACTAACTGACAAGTCCTCACAATATTTATGCCACCAGGCGGGCGGAGACAAGAGCCACCCATTCAAGTCAGAGTAGAAGCATTTTTGAAAAGCATTCTTCTGCTAATCCTTCTCCTACGTCACTGAAATCTAAGTCGCTCTTTCTTTATCTCATGGGCAGATGCTTCATGAGCAGCAACCCTCATCAGAATGGAAAGAACTCTTCTTACTTTTCCAATATCGGTCTTTTTTTTTCTTCAGTGTCATAATCTTTTACCATGTGCTTGCTCAGGTCCTGTTCCCTTAGATCTCCTGGCATCTATGGCTTTTCCTGGATATTTTCAAATATTTTAGCCACAATGTTGTTCAGTAATTCAGCACTGAAGAATAAAGGAATTTCTTTCTGGTACAGCACTGGCAAAGATTCAAAAGGCTCTAAAAGAGGCCATTGAGCATGGTGATGGAAGTGTAAAATTCTGCAGGGATCCTGCCTGAATTCTCAGCCTGGTTCCCTCACTGCTGGCCAGAACTCATCTTTCCTGTGCCTTGGCTTCTTCATCAGTGAAATGGGAGCAATAACATCCCCTTGTGGGATCATCAATAAGATTAAATGAATTAACAATTTAAGTGTAAGAGCACTTTCACCAAATGACTGAAATGGTAGAGACTTTAGAATATTGGTTGTTCTAGCATTGTTTTTTTTCAGGCAGTCTGATTTTTCAAAAGCAGCTGAGAGTGATACCAAGGTGGTCTGCACACAGATGCAGTGAAGTTAGCTGTGGGAAGAGTGTGCTGGATGGTATTCCTGGGGCTCACAAATGTACCTGAGGTGAAGGCTGGCCCAGGACTGTAGAATCTGAGTAGCAAACTGCGTACAAGATTGCTACTGACAAGATTTACCTGACAAGATTGGAGGTCACATGAGGAGCCTCACAAACCCTGTTTGTCCCTGGGGAGTGTTCTCACAGACAGGAGAGATTCCAAACTTGAGGAGAGAAGCAAATCATAGTCTGTAAGAGAACCACAGACTCAGAAACAGCATTCTGTGGTGGACACATATTGGAGCATCCACGGGGTGGGGAAAGAGTTACTGGAAGAGATGATAAATATGGTAAAATGTGAAATAAGATGGGTGGATCATCAAGGTGGAGGTTTTTACTTCATTGACCCAGGAAGAGGAAATAACTAGGAAGACGTTCACCATGTAAATATTAGTAGGGGGTGGAGTTATTTTTCATAACAGTGGCTTAGCAATGATGATGATCAGCATTCTGACTGCACCACCAGACACAATGAGACTTTCATAAAGTTGATGATGTGGCACAATACCAGAGGTATGTGAAAGATGAAATAAGATTTGAGTTTTCATTTACATTTCATGGGCTGACAACTGTGGTTGCTGTTTTATAACCTTACACGATGTAAATAAGAAAGACATAATGTTTCATACTAGAAAGCTGACTCATATCATAATTAAAATATGATCAACTGATGTTTTAGTAGCTAAAGGTTTAAAAGAGTAATCAAAGAGAGTGTTTCCTTTGAAAGCTTTAAGTGTCCTTGATTTTCCATGAGAACAGTATTTCTTGAAGGAAATTGAGACTATTGAGATAATTAGAGCTTGATAAGAACCAAAAAGATCGACAGAGACTGTTGGAGACAGCAAGCTGGGTCAGAGCAGCACCTTATCATCACTTCTGCCTATTCTACTTCTTTCTTCCTTTTTTAAAACTAATTTTTCATTTAAGCTTCATTTGTCACTGATTATCTCTTTGTCCAGTCACTTAACATCAAGTTTTGACCTTCACAAGATAATAAGGCTTCTTCTGAAAGCTGAAACTTGAACAAATGCATTACTTATAAATCTTTTCTAATGAACTAGTCCTTCTGTCACTGTATCTGAGCACTGGAAAATAGTTTTTATTTGAAAAATAAACTTAGAAGGTTGAAAATTAACCAGAGCCATCCCTGAGTCAGAAAGAACTCTCTCTCTCTTGTTTTTTTTTTTTGGTTCCTGGGATCAAATTCAGGTCCTTGTGCTTGCAAGGCAGGTGGCAGAACCACTGAGCTAAATCCCCGGCCCAGAAAGAACTCTTGAAAGAACTGCTTGGAACTGCTGGAGAATTTGCCTAAGTGCCAGAAAAGGAAGGGTGAAGACAGATGGTGAGTGGGACAACTTTGAGGAATTAGAGCTGTGGAGAGACTTTACATCTAGTGAAAATATGCTGTGAGTCTCTAGAGACTTTTGGTCTCTTCCTTCGTGTCTTTATTCTCTCTTTCCTTTTCTTTTTTGATTTCCTTTACAGCTTTAGTAAGATATAATTCTCATATTTATATTTTGGCTTCTGACAAACTGTGTGTCTTTTTATCAACCTAAAGTTCATCAGTTTAAAGTATATAAATTAATGGTTTTTAGTACATTCACAAAGTTGTTCAGCCACCTCTGCAATTATATTTTATGTTATTTGCTGGTTTTAAAGAGACGGGGTCTCACTACGTTGCCCAGGCTGGCCTGAGCTCACAATCCTCCTGCCTTAGCCTTCTAAGAAGCTGGGATTACAGGCACCACCACTCCTAGCTTCACAATCTAGATTTTTGACAGTTCATATTTCCAGATAGATATTCCGTATTTATTAACAGTCACTACCCATTTCCCCCTAGCCCTAGGGAACTAGTAATTTACTTTCTTTCTCTATAGACTTGATTATTCAGGACATTTCATGTAAACAGAATCACATAATGTGTGGTATTTCATATCTGACTTCTTATATGTAGCATGTTTTCAAAATTCATTCATGTAGAATGTGTCAACACTTCATTTCTTTTTTATTTTATAAAGAATAAAACAAAATTTAATAACAAAACAATGAGAATAGCAACAGTTATCATAATCTTAGTTACTCAGAATACAAGTCATAGACAAAAAGAATCTCTTACAAAGAAGAAACAGATAGATAATAACACAACATTTTCTTTTCAAGAACTAAGAGAAGCTAGTAGTATAAATGAAACAGATTGGCATGTATGTTAATATATTTTTGAAACAAAGGAATAGGTAATTTGGAGAATTATTTGAACTTCTCCCTATTTCCTATTTATCTATTTCTATCCTCTATTTTGCTCTTGATTTGTGTGTGAACACACACATATGTATGCAAATGTATATG
>NW_022900947.1:53018063-53039886 GCF_012274545.1 Fukomys damarensis
ATATATATATATATATATATATATATATGTTTCTCATATAAGGGAAACTGTGATATTTGAATTTGTGTATCTTGACTTATTTCACTTAACACTGTGTTCTCAAGTTGCATTGTTATTGCCAAATAATATTCCACCTTATGAATATTTTCACATTTTATGTATCCATTCATCAACTGACATACATTTGTGTTGTTTCTGCTCTTTGATGATTATGAACATTGTCTCTATGAAAGTTCATGTTAAGCTGTGTATAGATAATGTATTTTTAATGTCCTTTGTGTATACATACAAGAGAGGAATGGGCCATAGAATAATTCTGCTTAACATTGCACCATTTTACCTGCCTATCAACAATGTGTATATTATAATTCATATGCATATTTATACAATTATAATTTTTTCATATTTTCACCAAAATTTTGCTTTTTCTTGCTCTCCCATAAAGGTTTTTCTCTCACTTTACTTTCTTCTATCCATTTCTTCTGTCTTATTACTTCACTCTGTCTGCCTTCACTCTGTCTGTTCATTTCCCTTTTTTCTCTGCTTTTACTTTTTAATCATGTTTCAATGTAGACCTTAATAAAATGATTCACAAGTTTCCAAATGACTTGTTCTCTGGAACTTGGAATCATGTAATAGCTCCCTTTCCAGGGACCCCTTCAGCAGACAAGTCTACCTCTGATTTGTGTCTCCATGGGTCTCTTCATTTCCTTAATGCCAGCATACTAAAGGCCTTAGCCATCAACAGATCTATTTCCAGATAATGCCCTCTCCAATACATTGTATGATGTTGTAAAATTATTTTCCTATATTAATTCTGATAATGTGATGTTATAATTAAAAAACCCTGTTATTTCTCACTGCGTAGAGTGTAAATTCTTTTAGCTAACTTTTTTTATTCATTTGATAAATACAATGGCTAAACAAAAACTGCTGTGTGTCTAAATAAAAACAAAATACAGTAAAAGACGCATTGCCAGTCAGCCCCTTCCAAATGCTCCTCCTCTGAACACACTTACTCTTTGTCTTTGCCACTTTCTGAAGCAGTTCTGGGATTCTAATTGGTGAATGTCTTCACAAGCAGAAATAAAAAAAAAATTGGTGAGTGCTGCTGTCAGGTGCCATCCAATGGAAAGGCAGTGCATAAAATTATTACAGTGTGTCATCAACTGCCTCATTCATAGGATCTGTCACCATTCAACCACTGATTATTCTCCAAAATCAAAATGATGACAAAAATTAAATGCTTTTAATAGATTCGGGACAATCAGGCAGCCACCATAGTGGATCTGAAGATGAAAGATTCCAGAACTTCTTCAGAAAGTGGAAAGAAGGATGGGATAAGTGAGTTCAAAACAAAGAGAGTATTCTGAGGCAGATTCATGGCAATGCGTCTTTTACCACAATGCATTTTTAAAATTTAAAAATCTGCTCTATTTTTGATAATGTCTCATATTTATTAAGATTTCATTATGTACTAAAAAATGGTATTATTGCCTGGAAAACTGTAGTGAACAATAAAGACAAGATCTTCCACTGTCATGGAGTTTACTTGTTTTGATCACACGATTTAAATTTAGTCCCAAGATCATTAAGATTAATTAAAAAACTTTGATATATGGAGGTCATGGGCTGGGGCACGTGGTGCAGAATGCACAGTTGGGAGGCAGGAAGTCATCTCTGAAGAAAAGCCATTAGATTTGAGAGGTAACCTGGGAGGAAACAGTCCATTATGACCTGGGGCAAGAGCAATAAGCATCAGCAGGTTCTCAGAGTTGGACAGGAGTGAACTTGTTGAGTTCCTGGAGGAAGTGAATCCAGTGTGTCAAGGTTTCAGTGAGTCCCAGAAAGGGTGGGGAAAACCAGCCAGAGACAGACAAGGATCAAATCACGGGGCTTTTGAGGTCATGGCCAGCTGTTGACTCATCCTATGTAAGACAACTTTAAATATGTGAGGGACATGATATAATTGAGAGGTTTACAAAAAAGTTCTTCTATTTGCTGGGTTGAATTTACTTCTCCACACTTACTGTGGAGACCTTCCCTTAACATGTGCTATTCTGTTCCTTAAAATCACTCCATCAGGTGTTTTGCTCCCAAAACCTATGCCAACCAGAGCTCCCATTAACACATACGCCATCCATCATGTGTTTTTGCTCTTTCTTATTTGTGTGCCTGTGTTCTCTGCATTTCTGTTTGTTGCTACAGTCATGTTCAGCACAATGCTTGGCCCAGTAGCTGATAAATCAGGGCTATGTCATTAGGCTGATATTGCTATACTTACTGCAAAGCAGTGCAATGTAAGTGAAGTGGGTATGGGGTGGGAAAATGAAAATCCTGGATTTTAGTCTTATACTCCTACAATTAGTCCAGATCATTTTGGAAAAAAGTAGAAGTCAAGAATTAAGACAATAATCAGGCATAGCAGTAGATGCCTGTAATCTCACCACTATAATCTCACTTAAATTCAAGGCCAGGCTGGGTTACATAGTATGTTCATGATTAGCCTAAAACTATAAGATGGGACTATCTTAAAAAAAAGAATCAAAACCAGAAAAAGTAAATTATCAAAATAATATGAAAAATTCTCATGATCTGCACAGTCTTGTCTGTCTGAGATCTTTCTCTGATTACGAATGTTTTATCCTTGTACATGCTCCCTAAGATGAATGTAAACTTCATGTATTACAAACATGTACTAGTAGTGTAAAATTAAAAACAAGAATGCTCTGGAGGTTGTCTCATGATGAAGAATAAGGCTGATAGTTCATATCTAGATGTTTATTTAATCTTTGCATTTCCCCCACAAGGTTTATTAAGATATGGGCAAAATTATATATAACTATATATACATATATGTTTATGTCATGTTTCATAAATATATACATCGTGAAATTACTACCACAGCCAAGACAATTAGCAAGTCTATTACATCACAGAGTTGGCATTTTTTTCAAGTGTGTGGTGACAACACATCTCCATCAGTAAATCTCAAGTACACAATATAGTATAAGCCACCATTCTTGACATTAGATGTGCTGGGCTGAATCTTAATGTGAATGCTAAGCACTGTTTTGTTTCAGCTATTTTGAGAGATGCTCAAAAACAACCTGGTTTTATGCATCAATGAGTTTCAGGGTAAAGAAGTGAATTTTTACATAATATGGTGCCTGTTTCAGACAATTCTGCATGATGTCACACAAATATTGAACAGAAAAACCTATTTCATATTACTTTTCTCTTAGGATTTTGGTCATCAGCTCTATCAGAGGGGGTTATGTTTATCAGAAAAAAGCCTGCGTTGTTTTCAGACAGAATTCCTCGGGGCTTCCAAGTCACGTGATTAGACTCATGAACTGCAGCCCGAGTTGTTAATAATAAGATGGAGGTAACTCCCACAGAGATGTTATGAGAAAGAAATAGGAAGTGCTCACTCAGTTAGCAGTTATCAGGTTTTAGTAAATAAGTACTTGTGACTGACTGACTTTGTAGAACACAAATAGATGCTTTGAAAAATGTAAACAGTAAGTGCTGTGTTCAAGGTGTGGAGACATTAAATAGAGCATTTGCTCTTTTTAGAGGTTTCTGTCAACACTGAAATCCAGGGATCTAAGTCTAGATAATTCTCTTATCCCCACTTTCCTGATACTCTAACACCTGCCAGAGGGAGACCCTGTTACTTCAGCCAAGTATCAGTGGCATTTGCGTGTGTCTGATAAGCTATCTGAAATGCTGGGAGTCCTTTCTGCCTTGTCTTACATTCACATTGTGTAATCAGAATCTCAGGAAAGCATCTGGATAAAGTCTGAGAGCCCCAGAAAAGGGAGGGGGTGGTCCTTTAACCGAGGTTGCCCCACCTTATTTCAAATGTGTTTGGAATAAAAAAAAATGGTAAGTTGTAAGGGTGAACCACAGATCTCACTAATAGTAAAATAGTGCTAATGAATAATTTTAATTTGTATAACTCTTTACTGTTTAAAATTTCCAAAGTGTTTTAAGATGCTCCACAATATTTGATCCATCCAACAACTATATGAGGCTCATATGGCAAATATTTATGTTTTCAGTGGAGGCTACTGAGACTAAAGAGATTTCCTAGGAACACAAAGGTAGTCATTGGTCGAATCCACCTAAGCTATGTAACTTGTTTATTAACATTTTTTTCTGTGTAGCATGGGCTGTAATGAAGAGTTATTGCAGTAGTGACCAATGGGGCACATTAGAAAAATAGAAACTGCACAACACATTCTGTGAGAGAGGCACACTTGGGTCACATGGTGCCTATATGGTGCAAAACGCACCTTAGATACCGGCTGTCTGGGCTGTGACATTCAGTACCCAAAAAGACAGAGAGGCCAGGAGATGATGATTTTTTTGAAAAAGCTAAACTTTTCGGTGAGGAGGGCTAATTCATTTACAAACAAAACCAAAAGCTATTCTCAGATTTCTACATTGGCATACAAGTTTAAAAAGGATAGGAAAAATATAGTTGGAAGAAAAGTTAAAAGCAAGGAAATGAGATAGTATATCAATAATTTTTTAATGAGTTTGTGAATGGAAATAAAGAGAGGTCATCTCAGCATTGACATTAATAGCATATTTTTTTTCTTGTGCATGAATTTTTTCTTAGTGTATTTACAGGGGCAAAATCTCAGTAGGTATTCTGAAATTAGGAGAGGGTCTGGGTTCAGAATGTGTTTACATAATTGTGGTTTATACACAGGTCCACCCATATGACATTTTCTTTCATTTGGGTCAAATGTGGTCATGTATTAATATTTTCACCTTGTTCAAAATAATATATTGGGAACCTTTGATCTCTCTAAGCATCCTCTTGAAAATATGAATCAAAGCAATTAGAATTGTTGGTCTGGTATGAAGAATTTAAAGGAAATCTCATCTAAATGATCAATCACTTTCTCTCTTTGAGTAGTAGAATATGACAGGGCAGGTGATAAGAATTGGAAATTTTAGGAAGCTGGAGAGGTTGGAATAGTAATTGCAGAAAATCAACAAAGGGCATGTATAAATGCAGGGCAGAGTTCAGGGCTTGCATGAATATATACCCCTTGGACATTTTTGAAGTGTTTTGGGCATAGATGAACAACCTTTCATATAGTTATATTTTATCTAGAATGTACCTTGTATGAATGATGGAAAAGATAACAGGCTATAGAATGTAGTGAAGTTTAAGATGTCGTTAAAGAATCTGTTAAAATGAGGAACCTAGAGATCACAAGAGGAACAAAGATAAGTGTGTGCGTATGTATGTGCCCGCATGTATGTGTTGGGGGTTGCAGCTGATACATTAGAAGAATTTAAAAAGCTAGAAGAAAAAGTGAGTTTTTTCAATAATCCAATGCATGAGAGGACTGTAAGAAGGAAGTTTAGAATAGCAGTAGAAATTTAAAGTTATGGTTCAGAAAGAATAATTCCAAGTTACGACAAAGCCAGGGTGTGGATCTTAGAGTAATGCTTGAAGAGATGATTATACAGATGAGAGATCAAGGAAATGAATAACTTCTACTACAAGGTACAAATGCTGCTTAGGATAAATGTGAAACTAGAAGTAGAAAATAATGTAGAAATGTACAGTAAGTGCAATAAATAAGGGCTCCAATGAGGATAGCACTGAAGAAGAAAGGGGGTTGGACAGCAGAGCTGTGCAAACCTCAAAGGAACAAGATGATTTCCCAGGCTGGGGAGAGTAATGGTCTAAGGTGTTAAGGAGGATAAACACTAAATCCTTATCACGAAGTATCTGGCATTATGGGAGAATGGAAAACCCTTCATTGAGAAGGGCGTAAAGAATCCTACATACTGAGGAAAGGACTATATTTCAATTATTCAGGGTATTGTAGGGAATCTTCAATGTAAAAAGAAATTTAGGGTGTAGAATGATTTCTTAATCATGGGATGTCATTTCAGGAATTGCTAAACTGTGTGCAAAAAAAAAGAATTTCTTTTGAGGAAACAATTATGAAAAAAATTATTATTGTAGCAAATAGTGTTTCAAATACATTAATAAATGGAATACTTATTCCAATGGGTTGAAAATTTTAAAAATTAGAACATTTAAATGAAAGATTTTCATTGGAAAAAGTATTCCATTTATAAATGCCTAACCATAAAGTTAACACAGATATGTCTGTCTTAAATCTTATTTTAAATATGTATGATTTAAAAAGAAAATGTGAATGTATGTGTATTTGTGAGCATATATTTATGTAATGTGTATGTATATGTTCTGATAGACTTAAGTGCATTTTTAACTTGGAATTATGTTACCTTAGGAAAAAATTACTCTTGTTCTGTTTGTGTGCTATCTCCTTTCTCATTTTTTTCCATCTAGTTCTACACACAATGTTGAGCTCCAGGAGCCCAAGGCATTAGCATGGAAGTCAAGGGAAACCATCTCACTCAAATGACAAACTAGTCTCCAAATTAAAAGCATTAGACTCTGTTTTCTTTATTTATGTTTGCATTTGAGAAAATCTTTTTATGCCTATTGTTATGAAACAAGACTTGATTATAACAGTCTACATAGGAAATAAAATCCACTATTAAGTGTTATCACATGAAAAAAGACACTAATGTGTCAGGTAAAAAATGCAAAATTGCTCAGAACCTCTTTGTGGGAATGAGACCACCTAAATAACCTATTTCAGTTACTTATTTTAGGAAAGCCTTAGGATTAAATAGCATAAATGTATTTACACTTAATTATACTACTATAAATGCAGAATGGCTCACTAGAGAAGTAAAGAGGTATTTCTTTACGAAAAGGTGTCACCGAAAATGGCACGAAGTTCATGAGAATCAAGAGGAGAAGACTTAAACAATCAAGAGGTAATGAGTCTCTGGTTGGAAATTGGATGGTTCCAAATAAAACTGAAAAATAATAAAATAGTTCAACTAATATATATGTGCCAAGCATTGTACTTGATACTAGCATGTACAAAAAAGAATGATATATTTTCCTCACATTACTCACAGGTGACAAAACTAATAAAGATTGATTTGAGCAGTCCACCTGGAGAAAACTCATTGTGAGGAGGAGAGGTGGATTTTTAACACCTTTTGTGCACATTTCGTCTTCCTCCAAGCCACAAAGCTAACAAAATCCAAATCCAATACTGTAAAACTGGCACACTGATTATCTGAATAGACACTAGGACCATGGAATTTGCAAGGATTTCCAACACTGAGGGCTCAATTGAAAAATCCTTAAAATGGAAGTTTACCAAGAATATAGATACCCAAATGATTTTATGGTCTGTTGACCAGGTGTAGGGCATTTGTTTTTCCCATGGATATTGATTTCACTCTATTTTTTAGATTCCTCCCTTTTATTATTTGTCTGTTTACCTTTCTGTTGACCTTTTGGCTTTACTCAGCTATAATTCAGAATTGACGGTAATATAAACCTTAACAGAAACTTAACTCAAACTGTATGTTCCAGGCACATAATAATAGTACTTGAAAAAAAATGTGTAACTATTCAAGTAATAATGGCTTAATTGAATTATTTCTATTACTATGGCATCATCAACTTCCCATAGATTGGAGATTCTTTTAAGTACAAACACAAATAATAATATAATAATAATAACCAACCTATTTCTATTATTATGCATTTTAAAAGTAAATCCTAATGTGTAGTAAACAAATTAATGTGAAAAGCTTTTTGGTTGCTTATTTGTTTTGTCTTTTAACATCATAAAACTTAATTTCTGACTATAAGATGGGTAGTGCAAAGTGGAATATTTTAAATGATTGTAAAGAAATCTGTTAGAGGAATTGAGTTCTAGAAATCTACTTGTGTTTAAAATTTATATGCAAATATCCACTTATTAATAATGAAAAAAAGTTACTCTAGTTACACATTATAAGAAAAGGCATTTGCAGTCTCCTCCTAATGCTGATTATTTTGTACTAATTTACCTCACATTTGTAGATAAAACATTAATGTTAAATGTTGAAAAATATTTTTAAATATAGATGGGGTCAGACAGGAAAATGAGAGATAAAATGTTTAAGGTTTATTTTCTATAGACTTTTAAATCTAATTCTAATACGAAAATATTAGATCATTTATTTACTTCTTACTTTCTATATGCTATGTAAAATTTGCTCTTAGATTTTTCTTGTTTAGTTTAAAAAATAAAGCATTTCTTTCAGAACATTAAATTCTTAACTTTTTTTGAATTTCAGTTATATCTATCAATTTCAAAATGAGACTTAAAATATGATACTTCCTATACAACTTAGATATTTTTCTTATCAATTTAGTGCATAATTTAGAAGACTCAAAGGAGCATTATATATTCTGAACTCTTGGGTGAGGAGAGATTCTCTTCCTTGTCCCATCGTACTGCAATAGAATTACAAATTTATTTCAAGATCTCTACATTTCCTCTTATCTTTCTGTGATTATTGTATTATACTAAATTTTTCAATTAAAATCCAACTAAATTAAATTTTAATTTAATCCAACATTAGTTTTTTTCTTTGAATACTAAATTTAAAATCATTAGCACAGTTTCCTGAAGTACAGTATTATAAATATTATGTCATTGTTTTCTCCAATAAAAGAAGAGGGAAAAAGGATTACATTGTAAGCCCAGAATAATTTCCAGTTTGAACTGGAGACTAAACTAAGGGAAAAAAATCTTTCAAATATGAATTAAAACTGAACTTACTGATACATGAGAATGTAAACTCCTCCTGCCTTGTGATTTCTTCTCCAAATAAGCAGGATCCTGAGTATTCTTTCAGCCTTGTGAACTAACTGGAGTTAAGACTACTTCAAGATTTGAACGAAACTAGTTTAACAAGTTGGGATGTGTAAATGTTAACCAATAGCTTGGTTTGAGGTAAAGAATCACTTGATAAGTCTTTGTTACAGGAAATAAGAATTTCCTGGTCTGGGCTAATTAAAAAAGTGAAACAACATCAAGACCCAAATTGAAGCAACACCCTTAGGTACTATGAGAAATGTATTTGTCTTTCGAGAGGTGGCACTGTTCCTTCTGAGTCAGCACAAAACTGGTCTCAGGCCTGGTTGTTCAACTCTTTCAGGGTCAATCCTGAGACAAGATCAGAGGTTTTCATGAATCCTTGGATAGACTGTGATAAGATTTTCTTAGTGCAATGGTGCATGTTCATATTATATCTGGCCTCGTACTTCATTCATAGCTCTTCTAAAGGAGGATCCTGATTTAAGATGAAAAGGATAAATTGTGTTTTGAACTAATTGCCATCTGAAAAGCCCTCACTAACTGGTCATTTCATCTCTGTATGCTTTAGTTTTTAGCTATATCATCATCTGCTTTCTCTGATTTAGCAGTTCTTTTCTCTGTCAGGCCAATACTTTGTTCCCATTGAGTCTATGTTCCATGTGGGGAAAAGGTCTTCTCTTCTGTGTTATAGATCGCAACTCAAATTTCCACCTCACTGTTGGAGTCAGGTCACTTAGTTAGAATCTGTCTACACTGGGTCTGTGGAATCTAATCTGAAACCCTCTATTCTAAAGTAATTCCACAAGGATTCTCTTTCCCCTCATTTCCCCAGTTCTCATATTATCTCAATGAAACCTGAGCCAAACATTCCCCTGGAGTAAGCTTGCAGTTTCAGTATGCTTATTTTCAGGGTTTTAGACTCACTTCTGCTGTTAATCACTTGAGGATTAAAGCTGTGGTGTCTTTCATTGCACTTACCAGGTCACTGCAAATGCCAAGGGTCTGACACTTACTGAGCACTAAAGAGGGAAGTGAACTCCACAGCCTAAGCAGGTTTATTTCTCTTTTTTCATCTTTATTAAATTTATTGGTATATTTTATATGTACAGTACAGTTCATTCATCACTGGATGAATGATCTTGGTTTTTATTTTTCCACATTCTCCAACCCTCTCTTCAGCCCCTCCACTCTTCCCTGTTTTCAGAGGCATTGTTTCCATGTTTTTCCTTTTCACATATTTTTTCCTTCCCCTTTTTACCTTTCCCCTACCCTTCTTACTTCCTCTACTCTTTTAGACTTTTCTTCCTATTACTCAATATTAATTAGATATTTTAATCTTTATTTACACTTTTAGTTTTTCACACCAGAGAAACTATTTGGTATTTACAAATATGTGACATTAATTTCACTTAAGAGTATGGCCTCAATGTACATCCACTTAGCTATAAATCTGTCTAATTTCTCATTCTTTATGGCTGAGTAGTACTCTGTTTTATAGAAAAACCACATTTTATTTATCCAGTCTCCAGTTGATTAGCAATTGGGCTGTTTCCAAGTTTTATCTATTACAAACTGTGCTGCTATACACATGAGTGAGCATATATCACTGTGGTATGATTCCAGTTCTATGAAATATATGGTTGGGATTTCAATAGGGATTGCGTTGAATCAGTATAGCAGTTTTGGAAGAATGGCCATTTTCACTATGTTGATTCTTCCTATCCAGAAACAAGGGATACCTTTCCATTTTCTTATATCCTCTTCAATCTCTTTTTTCAGAGTGTTGTAGTTCTCAATGTAGAGGTCTTTTACCTCTTTTGTTAGATTGATTCCTAGATATTTATTTTTTTGGATGCTATTGTGAATGGGATTGTCTCTACAATTTCATGCTCAGTGAGTCTGTTATTTGTGTATAAGAAGGCTATTGGTTGTTGAGTATTTACCGTGCATCTAGCTACTCTACTGAATGTATTAATGAAGTCTAGAAGTATTTTGTTGGAGTTCTTTGAGTCTTCTGTGTAGAGTATCACATCATCAGCAAATAATGAGTTTAACTTCTTCCTTTCCTATCTTTATTGCTTTTATTTCTTTCTCTTGTCTATCTGTTGTGGCTAATGTTTCCAAAACTATATTGAACAGTAGTGGTAACAGTGGACATCCTTGTATTGTTCCTGATTTTAGCACGAAGGTTTTTAGTTTTTGAAAATTTACTATGCTGTTGGCTGTTTGCTTTTCATAGCCTTTTTTCAAGTTGAGATAAAGACTACCTATTTCAATTTTTTGCAGGGTTTTTAGAGTGACTGGGTATTGAATTTTGTTGAATGCTTTTTCTGCATCTATTGAGATGATCATATCATTTTTATACTTGATTGTATTAATATAGTGTGTTATATTTATTGATTAATGCATGTTGAACCATCCTTGCATTCCTGGGATAAATCTGACTTGGTCAGGGTGTATAATCTTATGATGACCTTCTGTATTCTATTTGCTAGTATCTTATTGAGGATTTTTTGCATCTATGTACATTATGGAGATTGGCCTGTAGATCTGTTTTTTGCTTGAGTCTTTCCCTGGTTTTATTTTTCATTTTTTTCATTGAGTTTATTGGTACTTTTTAAGTATATAGTACAGTTACATTCATTATTGGGATTTTGTACCTTTACATGACAGATTTTGGTTCTCATTTTTCCCCATAACCCTTCCCTCCCTTTACCCCCTCCACCCTCCCCTATTTACAAAGACTTTGCTTCCATTTTTTCTTTTCCTTATATTTTTTTCTTTTCCAGTATTTCCTACCCTTCCCACTTTCCCTATACCTTTATGCCCTTTCTTCCTATTTCACATTGTCAGTTATACAATTTGGATCTTATTTACACTTTTAGTTTTTCACACCAGAGAAACTATTCAATATTTACACATGCATCTCTTATTTATTTAACTTAATAGTATGGCCTCAATATGCATCCATTTTCCTATGAATGACTCTAGTTTCTCATTTTTTATGGCTGAGTAGTACTCCATTTTATAGAAAAACCACATTTTTTTCCAGTGTCCAACTGCTGGGCAATTGGGCTATTTCTAAGTTTTAGCTATTACATGCTGTGCAGTTACAAACATGGGTGAGCATATATCACTGTGATATGATTCTTTTAATTCTTTTGGAAAGATACCCAGCAGAGGGATGGCTGGGTCAAATGGAATCTCCAGTCCAAGCTCTTTGAGGTATCTCCATATTGATTTCCACAGTGGTTGCACCAGTCTGCACTCTTACCAGTAATGGAGAAGGGTTCCTTTTCCCCAAAACCCCACCAGCATTTGTTATTGGTTAATTTCTTGATAGCAGCCACTCTTTCTGTGGTGAGGTGGAATCTCAGTGTTGTTCTCATCTGCAACTCTTGAATGACTAGTGATGTTGAATATTTTTTCATATATTTATTTGCTCCTTTTACTTCTTCATCTGAGAAATGTCTGTTCATTTCAAATGCCCATTTTTGAATAGGGTCTTTATATTTGGAGGGCCTGACTTTTTGAGTTCTTTATATTTTCAAATAATAGTCTGAGGAGCAGCTGGTAAAATTTTTTTCCCACATTGTAGGTTGTCTCCTAGCTCTCTTGGTGGATTCTTTTGAAGTGCAGAAGCTTTTTAACAAGATGAGATCCCAGTTGTTGATTGTTTTTGTGGTAGTTCCTGTGCTTCTGAGAATTTATTCATAAAGTCTTTTCCTATGCCAATATCTTCCTATGCTTTACTTATCTTCCAGCAAGTTTAGTGTTTCTTTTTTAATATTTAGATCTTTAATCCACTTGGATTTTAGTGTAGTGCATGATGAAAGATAAGAGTCTAGTTTTAATCTTTGGCAGGTTGAAATACAGTTTTTCCAACACAATTTATTAAAGAGGCTATCTTTCTTCCACTGAGGATGCTTGGCTCCTTTGTCAAAGAGGAGGTAGCTGAGTACAACTGGAGTTGTTTTTCTATCTTTCAATCTATTCCCCTGATCCTCATTTTGCTTTTCTTTGCCAGTACCATGCTGTTTTAAACACAGTTGCTTTATAGTATATTTTCAAGTTGGGGATTGTGATACCCCTTGTCATGTCTCTGTTGCCTGGAATTGCTTTGGTATTCTAGATCTCTTCTTGTTCCAAATGAATTTTTGGATTATTTTCTCTAATTCTGTGAAATATATTGTTGGAATTTCAATCAGGATTGCATGAATCTGTATAGCAGTTTTGGTAGTATGGCTATTTTCACTAGGTTGATTCTTCCTCCCCAGAAGCAGGGGATATCTTTCCATTTTCTTATATCCTCTTTGGTCTCTTTTTCAGACACTGTAATTTTCAGTGTAGAGGTCTTTTGATTCCTTTGTTAGATGAATTCCTAGATACTTCATTTTTTTGAATGCTATTGTGAAAGGAATTGTTTCCCTAATTTCTCTCTTAGTCTGTTATTTGTGTACAAGAAGGATCAAGAGCATAGTAAAGCCCTGTGGTAACACTCATCTGGGGCGCTTCCCTCAGTGTGCACACTAGCATGTTAGCAGAGTTCCTGGAGCATCAGCTCATACAGATATGGGAATCTGCATTCAATTCAATGCTCTCTTCTGAAATGTATTCACAATTCAGTTTCACTTACAAATGACAAATGAAATTCATTTCTTCTGAAAAATAACTGTTTGGTATCTCCTGGACTTTATTGCGTTGGACAATATGGACATTTTAATTTGCTACCTTTGAATATTTTATTGAGGGCATCCCTTGATATTATATAGCCACAGACCAATTTCATGGATAGGTTGTTATCTGTTGTTTGCTGATGAAGGATGAGATGGGCAAGTATAGAATGACACCAGCACTTTTTACGAAGGTCAATTTCAATGGGCAATTTGTCTTTTTGGTTCCAAACTCCAGCGCACTGCCTCTGTTCAATGACAGCTTTTATGTTAATTAAAGCTGGTAGCACCACACAACCTACTGAGAAATTGATGCTGAGAGGGGACTCCACAGAGAGCCCCGGGAGGGTGCAGACATCCAGAGTGAGGATATCATAGATGTCAGCCCACTGATTTACATCAAGCAGATGGATGTATGGTGAATTCTCAATCCCTTGTCTCAGGTACACAAGGCTTCCCATCAGTACCTGGATGTTTTTTTGATGATTTGGGGTAAATGATTGGAAATTTTTAGCACATTGCAATGCCTCTCACTGATTTGTAGTTCTACCCATTAACAAGCTAATAAAATAGAGTGAGGGTAGCTTAAATTCCAAGGAGCTATTTTGTGCTATAAGCATTTCTTGGCTTGATACTGCCCATTCCAGAGCAGCTCAGAACTCTGACGTATAATGCTTCTAATATTTGATTTAACTCCACAAATGGTTCCTTCTGACTTGGGTCTACAGAAAGACCAGATTCCTGGCAGAACTCCTTGGCCACATGCAGAAATTCTCGTCAAAAGAAGTGCTCCACCATCACCTCATTGAGAAGCCACTGGCTGTGTGCCTGCCAGCAACCATTTCTTTCCACACTATTGATGTCAGAATCAAAATTCTTATCAGTGGCTTTTCCATCCCAAGAAACACTGATGTGGAGGTCTTTGTGGTCTGATGCTAATTTTTGAACAGTATCCTTTATTCTTTTACAGCACTGTGTCAAAACAAGTGAAAGTGTCCCTTATAATTGAACATCTTGACAGTGTTGAGTTATGAACTACATGCTGGCCACTTTTGCTTCCAGATAATCTGATACCCTTAATGGTCCTAGAAGATTTAACCATTAATAGCTCTAGAAGGAAAATTGTAGCATCCTTTACTGTGTAGGGTTGGTTGAGAAATCCTGGGCCATTGTTTCTCCAAGGACACTGAGATCTGCCTGTATACAGGAGTGAGACTGTGGGTAGAGGAAGGAGCCTGAGCCTTGAGTTGATCAGCTTGAGTTACCTTTCCCTGGTTTTGGAATTAAAGTAATACTTGCTCAGAATTAATTTGGAAATATAGGTTCTCTTTCAATTTCATTGAAAAGTTTAAAAAGTAGTGGCAATAGTTCATCTCTAAATTTCTTATAGAATTCAGCAGTGAAGCCATCAGGACCTGGGCTTTTCTTTGTTGGTAAGTTTTTTATTACATTTTCAATTTCACTGATTGCAATTGGGGTGTTTAGAATTTTTATATCTTCTTTGTTCACCTTTGATAATTCATTTGTATCTAGAAATCTGTCCATTTCTTCTGTGTTTTCCATTTTATTAGCAAACAGGTTATCGAAGTAAGTATTGATGATCCTCTGGATTTCTGCTGAATCTGTTGTGACTTCACCATTTTAATTCATAATGGAATGAATTTGAGCCTTTTCTTTCATTCTTTTGAAAAGATTGGCTAAGGGTTTATCAATTTTATTTATTCTTTCAAAAAACCAACTCTTCAAATCATTGATTTTTTTGTATCATTCTCTTAGTCTCCATTGCACTATCTGTTCTGTTCTTTATAACTTCCTCCCTTAAATGAGCTTTTGGTTTCTTATGCTCTTCTTTTTCTTTTCTTTTCTTTATTTTTTTTAGGCTCTTCAGATTCAGCATTAGGTTTTTTATTTGAGCTCACTCTGTTTCCCTAGTGTAGGCATTCACTGCTATTAATTTCCCACATAAAACTGCTTTCATTGTATCCCATAGATATAATGTTGTACTGGCATTTTCATTAAATTATAAAAACTAATTTCTTCTTTAATTTCCTCTGTCACCCATTGGTTGGTCAGGATAGTGTTATTCAAGTTCTCTGTGTTTGTAAAGTTCTTACTGTTTCTTATGCTATTGATCTCCAGTTTAATTGCACTATGATTTTATAATATATATAGGATAACTTCAATTCCTTTGCATTTACTCAAACATGTTCATGAGCTTGCATATGGTCTATTTTGGAAAATTTCCCATTCACAGCCTAATAGAAAGTATATTTTGATTTTGTGGGGTGGAACACTCTGTAGACATCTAATGAGTCTATTTATTCAAAAGCTTGGGTTAGTTCTACTATTTTGTTGTTGATTTTTTTTGTCTAGATGACCTGTCTATTTTTGCCATTGTGGTATTGAACTCCTCCACTACAGTTGTATGGCACTTCCATTGGATAGGAGAGTGTTTTTCAGAGGGTCCTTTCCCCTGTCTTGGCAATGTTCAGATGTGGCAGCATTTATACTCTCCTGGAAGTAAGTGTACTCAGGTACCCAAAAAAGTGTTCCCAGAGGGTTAAAGTTGTGTCAGAAGGTGGGAGAAGATGGATTATAGCTTTGTGAAGGGAGGTCTCCAAGGAGCCAACTTGGGTAAAGTGATCTTGTTAGGTTTGAGAAATATACAGAGAAGCAGGTTGGGTTAGATGGATCCCATTCTGGGAGGGTCAGATTATGAGCTGCTGCAGCAGTTGCTGAGCCTTTAAAGGTCTATCCTCAGATAGCTTTTAGTGCTCCTGGGAAGCTGATGTCAGATCCTTCAGCTGTGACAGGCAGTCTCAGTGAAGTATGGTCCTGCAGATGTTCATCCATGTTCCAAATGGAGCAGGGATTATTGAGTCTGCTATCTGGGAAAGATGGGTACAGAGCCAGCAGGTTGGATGCTTTTATTAAAGGTTCATATGATATCAGCCATGTGTGAGAGTATCTGACTGAGGTATCTAGGAAGAGGCTGTGCTGTTGTGTTAGAGGTTAAGAGGATGAGTAATATTGAGAGGAAAGGATCAGAGGAGAGCACAGGAAGTAAAAGTGGTAATTTGTTCTGAAGAGAAGTCTGAGGGGATTCCGTGTAGCCATATGTCTTAGATCATGATGTCTAGGGAGGAGGAAGGTCACTAATGGGGGAATTCTTCTATTAGGATGGTCAAGAAACAGTTAAAGTTATGAAAAGAGGGACTCATGGGGCTGTCTACCTGTGTCTTCCATCTATCCAGTTATAGGAGGCAGCCTGTAAAATCTTCAGGGACATGGGTCTGGTTGGTGTAAAATGGAAAAAGGAAGTATTTTTTAGAAAGGACAAGTGAGCTCAGAAGGAATGACTTTCTAATTTTGCCACTGTTGGTGGAGTCAGGGTTTCTTGGAAGGGCCTGTGCATTTTGGTTTTAATCCTGGAGAGGAGTTGGAGGGTTTTATATATACCAAGTCACCAGGTGTTAGGGATGGAGAGATTAGTCCAGGCTGCTGGAGGGTTTGGGGAGGGTGGAGTCAGTGTAATTCCAAATGAGATGCCTAAGGGTATTAAATTAGGAATTTGAAAGAAGGGAAGTTAGGTTTGAGAAGGAGGTAGGGAATGTGAAAGCAATGAAAGGCTTTCCATAAAGAATCTCTAAGGTTTCTTTTGCAGTGCCTTAGAGATTCTTTATGGAAGGCTGAGACAACCTACAATGTGGGAAAAACTTTTTACCAGCTGCTCCTCAGACAAAGGACTATTATCTAAAATATAAAAAGAACTCAGAACAACCAGCTCCCCCAAATATAAAGACCCAATTCTAAAGTGGGCATCTGAAATGAACAGACATTTCTCAGACAAAGAAATAAAAGCAGCAAGTAAATATATGAAAAAATGCTCCACATCACTGATCATTCAAGAGATGCAGATGAAAACAACACAGATTTCACCTCATCCCACAAAGAATGGCTGCTATCAAGGAATCACCCAACAACAAATGTTGGCACGGTTGTGGGGAGAAAGGAACCCTTCTCCATTGTTGGTGGGAGTGCAGACTGGTGCAACCACAATGGAAGTCAATATGGAGATACCTCAAAGAACTAAGATTAGAGGTTCCATTTGACCCAGCCATCCCTCTGTTGGGTATCTTTCCAAAAGAAGTGAAAGAATCATACCACAGTGATATATGCACACCCATGTTTATAGCAGCACAGTTTGTAATAGCTAAAACTTGGAAACAGCCCATCTACCCATCAGTTGTAAACTGGATAAAGAAGATGTGGTTTTTCTATAAAATGGAATACTACTCAGCCATAAAGAATGAGAAAGTAGATTCATTCATAATTAAGTGGGTACATTTGGGGGATATACTTCTAAGTGAAATAAATAAGGCAAACATATACAAATACTGAATAGTTTCTCTGGTGTGAAAAACTAAAATAGTACTCAAGATCCTAATGGGTCAATTAGCAAATAGGAAGAAAAGGACCAAATGTGTAGGGACAGTGAGAAGGATAGGGAAGGGGGAATAAGGGAAAAGGAAAAAAATATGAGAAAATGTAAAAATGGAATTAAAGTGTTTGAAGGTGGGAGAGGAGGGTGAAGGGAGGGTGGGGACAAGGGGAAAAAATGAGAACCAAGACCTGGCATGTAAAGGTACAGGATCCCAGGAATGAATGTAACTGTACTGTCTACCTAGAATGTACCAATAAATTAAATTTAAAAAAAAGAATCTCTAAGGAGCTGAGCATAAGAGGTTTTCAGGGAAGAAACTTGAGTTTGAAAAGTGTGAAGGGTAGGAGTTTAGTCCAGTCTAAGTAGATATAGCGGTGTAACCTGGTTAGGCTTTGTTTATCATGATTTCCAACCTTTATACCCTTCCCAAGAAGTATAACAGCCCTTCCTTTAGAGACTACTTCACAGAAGGCAGAACTCATGGATCTTTTCAACCTTACTTGAGGATTGGGGTCATTATGGGATGTGGAAATTCCAGGTTGTGTTTTGGGAGGAGCCTACTTGTTGGGTGATCTGTGAGGTAAATTCTGGTCCATTATCAGTTTGAATTGAGGTTGGAAGTCCACTATGGAGGATCTTCAGTTTGATCCAGGAAAGACCTCTATCTATCCTGACAAAGTGTTAACTAGAAAAAGGAGTTATCTTTGTTTTTTTATTAAAGGCATGTGAGTAATGTCTATTTGCCAGTCTTTGCTGGGGAGGGGTCCCCAAAATGGATGAATGGGAAAGTGAGGAGATCTGAGGTTGCTCTGGGTGTTGGTGGTTTGGCATATGGAGCATTGGGTGATAATCTTTTGCAAGGAGTTCCTAAAACTAGGGGTGAGATGTACAAGAGGCTATAGGAATTACAGCAGAGGGAATGATCTGGCTTGGAACTAGTCATGGAAAAATGAAGAGATTTGTTTGGCAAGCTTTCAGGAAGGACTAGTTATTCATAGAGAAACCACATCTGTTCCTCTTGTCATGCACCCTGTCCTTTGAGTAGAGTTATTTCTTGGGGTGAGTAGGAATGTATAACAGGGAAGAGGAAGTAGAGGATGGAGAGAGGGTTAGTAGTGGCCTGTTTTGCTACTCTATCAACTTCATTATTTCTAGAAATGATATGCTATGTCTGAGATGTTTATCCCATGGATTAAGTCTTTGGTAGCCTTTGCAATGAATGACAGCAGCTCTGTGGGATAGAAGAGCCACCCCAAGAAGCTTTTAATTAGGAAACCATTTTGTAAAGAAGTATTTTTGGCAGATGGGAATCCTCTTTCATGAGAGATTTGGGTGTTTGAATGTAGGATATTATATGCATATTTGGATTCTGTATAAATGTTGGTGGTTTCATTTTTTGTGAGAGTGAGAGCTCTAGGAGTGTGATGAGTTCTGCCTGCTGTGAAGTTGTCCCTGTGGGGAGGGCTGCCATACTTCTTGGGCAAGGTAGACAGGCTGGATATCATGATAGCTTTCAATGATAGCATACCCTGCCAGGGAAAGGTGGTCTTTGACACTTTCATCAATAATCCTGTTGGGGGACTCTGGAATATGTTCTGAAGTTCTAAGATGGAAGCAGGTGAGAGTAAAATCAAGGAGCTCAGTGCAATCATGTTGAGGGGTAAAGTCTGGAGAGTCAGGTATCAAAATGAGTTTGGCAGGGTTTAAGACAGGTGAGCTGCAGAAAGTAACTGAGGGCTGTAAGAGCTGAGAATGTAGGACTTGAACTTGGGATGGAGAGGGAACTATTGAAGTATGATGGCTGAGAAAATCAGAGAGGCTGTGTAAAGAAAGAGTGCATCAGTAGGGGCCAGTGGAGAGCAATCTTTTTGGCCTTGGGGATAAGAAGTACAGCTGACACTAAGACCTGAAAACAGAGAGCCCAGCCTTTCATTACAAGGTTGAGGTGTTTCAATAAATAGGTGTTTCAATAAACAGACTGGAGGGAGTGTCCAGCTGGCCACACAAGTGGCCTTTTACTTGTACCTTTTTGCTGGTTAGAAATAGAAAGGTTTATTAGGATTGAGTAGGGCCAAAGTGAGAGTCTTAAGAGGTGCCCACATGAGAGCCCAAAAGGAAATGGGGATTAAGTCTATTTCTGTCACTCTTTCTCGGGGATCTCTGTGGGAAGCCTCAGAAGGGTTTTACAATGAGCAGGAAATTTGTGATCCAAAGTCTAAAGTAGGTAAGAACCCTTTCACAAAATGAAGGAGGTTTCATTTCATGGTGAGGAAAGGAAGATTGTTAATAGCTTATTTTCAGGAGAGAGTAAGTATGCAGCAAGTGGCAAGAGTAAGGTGAAGGCCAAGGTAAATGACTTCATATTGTACCAGCTGGGCTTTGTGCTCTGATGATGGGGCAAGGATGATGGGGCAATAATGCTCTCCCTCCCATGTTTTTGTTTTTGTTTTCCATAAAGTGTTCTGTTCCAGAAATGTAACCATTTGTGCTGCAGGTGTTCTTTCCCCGTGCATCAAAGTGTTTCACAACAGTTTGTGCTGCAACTGTTTGTGATACCTGCTTATTGTATCAGAAGTGTTTGTTCTGGTAACTCCACCCCAGGAGGTTACACTTCCAGCTATGTCTCTGACCTAAAAGGTTCCTCTCAACTTCTTTACCCCAATTGTGTATAAACTGATGCTCACTCAACTTGGAACTCTGAATTTAGAATGAGCAAATTCCTTGGAGCCAGCCAGCTAATAAAGGTTTTTCTCCATCTCTTGGAGTAGCTTCTGGGATCTCAAGTCTTCAAATTGCTGGAGCTGTAAGCCCTTGAACTATAAGCACTTGGCTGTAACACTGAGCTGTTCCACTTTCCTGCAACATCGAGACATGGTTTTGTTGGGACAGATTAGAAGAGCATAGGACACACACACGCGCACACACACACACAAAGCAAAAAACAAACAAATGAACACAGAGCAAGACCCAGATGGCTGACACTGTAAAATCATCACATGCTTATTATGTCTGTCTGATGAATATAAAAATATCACATGCTTATCTGCACACTATGTGCTTGAGAAATGTACTCCTTGTGAACACATTATTCACATTTACTGCATGCTTAAGAAATACTCATCTGACCTTGTTCCCGTCCCAGAAACAAAGGCTGAGACCCTGATTGGCCTAGGTTGCCCCAATTAGTAATTTATCTTTAAAAAGCAGCATATCCCTTTAAATATGAAGTACCTCAAACTCATTGGGCATCCTGAGCAGGATCCTCCCCCTAACTTGTAGCTCACTCCGCTGATCCTCACTTCTGTTAGCTCTTCTGCATCCTCTGCATTTGCTAGGCTTTAAATAAACTTTGCCTTGCATCACATCAGTCTTATCTCCATTTTCCACTATAAGCCCTGCTTATAGAAGGAAGATTCTTCACTGGAGCAAGGGCAAGAACCCAAAGGGAGGCAGAGGGTCATTTCGGCAGACTCCATTCCCTCAGAGAGACTTCCCCACCAGATGCAAGTTTTTCCTCAAAAAATGTAAGAAGAGGGGTAGTGTGAGACACAGTCATTTTTCAAGAGGCAGCAAATCAAAAGGTCACTGATGTATTGAAACAGTGGCTGGGGTAAGTTTGGGGATTGGAGGTCCTTTCCTAATGCTTGGCCAAAGACGTGGGGCTGTCCTGAAATTCTGAGGAGGTTCTGTCCATTTGAGTTATGGGTGAAAGAAGATACTGGTTCTGTCCAGTTAAAGAGCAAAGGCTTGTTGGGAATCAGGGATGAAGGGAAGAGTAAAGAAGGCATCATTGAGGTCTAAACCATGTCCCTGTCCAGGCTCTAACACTTACTGTGTCTTCCCTTACTTCATTTTTACTGTAAATATCACTATTTATTTTTCCATCTGCCCCTCATTTTGAGAAAAATTTTTAGCAAAACAGAAACATATGGCTCATAAATAATAATTATAAATCATATATATAT